>NC_056736.1:73395343-73577843 GCF_019279795.1 Protopterus annectens | reverse complement strand
CTGCAATGACATTGCCATCATATGAGGTAGTTTTCACCCTCAAAAAGTGAATTTTGTGGGTTTATTATGAAAAACATTGCTTTTTTTATCAGGTCTGCTGTGTTTGCATTTCACTAGATGTTAACCGATCAACTACCGTAAATGCATATTTATGGCAACAATATGATTTAGAATTATGACAATAAAAGGAACCAACATAACACCGCTATACTTAAGTCTGTGATTTGTACTATCATCACTCAAACAATCTATTCTGCATTTTCCTTACATTATAGATAAATGATAATTTATGTTGTTAATATGACTGGCACAAGGAAATGTTCTTCATTGGGTATACTCTCAGTCAAGGTTTTCAAAGTTTTTCAAAGTTTGTGAGCTATCAGTCAAGGTTTCTCAAAGTCTATCTGTGTTAAAATTAATAGGGTCTATATTAGAACATCGAAGTTTCAGAACTTTGAATGTTCTAATATCGACCCCTAGTAAAAGAAAACTGATAACATTGAAAATTAAGAACAGCAGATTTTTTCCTAGGGAAAAAATTTGCTGTTCCAAAACACATACAGACAATGCAAACACACCAAACAAACAGCAATCCACACACATACACCTAAAATCTTACATCTACGTCTACACTAAACTGTGCATACACCACTATCTATCCAATACCCTTTACCCAAACCCTAACCCTAAGGTCCGTCACTATCGCACACACACACCTCACCCTCACCCTAACCCTAACTCACCTACCCCACCCTAACCCTCACATCCACACATTCGCACACTTACCTGACCCGCACCCTAACCCTAACTCACCTAACCCGCCATAACCCTCACATCCACACAATTGCACACTTACCTGAACCCAACCTGTAACTTTCCACCACAGAGCTGAAAATAGCAAAGCGACAGGAATGGACAACTGAATTCTTTCCCTAGGAAAGAATGGTTTTCTGAAACTTTGCTATTTTGAGCTTTCGGTTACTAGGGGTCGATATTAGAACATTCGAAGTTCTGAAACTTCGATGTTCTAATATAGACCCAAATTAATATAATAGCTGTTCTGCAAGGATGTAACACTGAAGTAATACAAAAGGTAGTTAATATGGAAGTTTGATATTTCATCTATGTAAATGAGCATATGTTTCCAATTCTTCTCTTTTTAAATACTAGAAATATACACATGACCTCAGATAATTGAAGGGTTTTTGAAAATCCTGAATATGATTTTTTCATGTGGAATAACATACATTCAATTAAAGTTTTGTTAAAATCAAGGTGATATACAGCAAATGGTAAACAGCCACAATTCATTTTATATTTTTATTTTTATGTCTGCTGCAGTTCCAAGCAATTCAACATATTAAGTAAGTAATTTATACTTTAGCATGTCTTTCCCTTTAAAAAAAAGTTGAAAAAAAAACAAAAAAGCAACAAGAATGTTTTCTCCTTTACTGATATTTCATGGTACATCAGATTTTTTGTTTTGTTTTTTCTCCCATACCAGGATATAAAATGTAGAAAGAGCAAATTACTAAAATATACATAGCATAAATAACATATGTAGCATAAATAACAAAGTACACAGTCTGCATGCCCTCCTACAAGTCCATTCCCCTGATATTCTACACCTAACTGAAACCTGGCTGAAACCATCAACCTCAGATAATGAAATTCTACCATCTGCATATAATATACTTAGACTCGATTGCTCTACCAGGAAGGGGGGTAGCTGTACTCTTCAAATCTACACTAAATGTAACCTTAGACCCCAGTCAACCACCCCAGGTCAATAAAGCGGAAATAATTGCTACCAAGCTCCAAATTAACAAAAACAAAAGCATAAATATAGTCTGTGTGTATATTCCACCAGGGAATAATACCAATACCCTAGAAGACATCCTCCAATGGTTAGCTAATAACTATCCACAAGAAACCATTGTACTAGGAGACCTTAACATTGACTAGAACACCTGCTCCACTCAATCTCCTACCACCCATGTAAACCTGCATGGATTCACACAGGTCATATCCACCCCCACCAGGATAGGGAAACTTAACTAAAAAGATAGTATTCTGGATTGGATACTAATCAATAGCCACCCCCAATTGTATTCATCGGGGGCCATCCCCAATGACCTCAACAACCACTTTCCCACCTTTATCTGCAAGCACAAATCGAATTACTCCCATCAGCCCATCTACAGAACAATAAGAAATAGTAAAAGCTTCAATCCTAGTAAGTTCCAGGACAAACTTAAGGCATTCAACTGGGCTGCCCTAAAGCACTTACAGCTAGACGAAGCTGTCTCCCACTTTAACAATAAATTCCTCACCATCCTCAATTCTCATGCTCCCGCTCGTTCCACTAGGGTAAAAACAAATGCTGCCCCGTGGCTCTCTAAAAAACTAAAACAAAAATCATAGTCAGAAATAAGGCATGGGCAACATGGCATGCTACAAAAGACCCTATAAATCAAACCAAATTTAGACAACTAAGAAATGACACAAAACAATCCATTATATTAGATAAAAAACAACTACTACCTCCATCTCCAACAAGGGAACCAAAATAACCCTCAAAAGTTCTGGCAGGAATAAACAAATTACTGCACCCAGGTCAAACCACCACTCCACTTCCCTCAGCCTCTACTGAAAAACTACTAGCGGATGTTGCTAACACCTTTAATAATTTCTTCACTGAAACTATCCAAGCCCTTGGTAGCCAATTACCCCTTAACTCCTCTAACCCACTGGATAGCACTCCCAGCCCTCCTTTAGCAACCAACCAGTTTCTACATCTTTAATTCATTCACTTCTCACAAAATTAAAACCTACTACCCTAGCTGCAGACCTTCTCCCAGCTGAATATTTGCAAATAGCTGCTGATACCATAGTGTACCCTGTTTTCATTCTAATTAATTGGTCCATATCATAAGCCTCAGTGCTCTCTATCTGGAAAATATCTCGTGCCATACCCCTCCATAAAGGTAGTAACTCTACTGAATTATCCATAGACCCACAGCCATCTTATCACCTCTGGCAAAAATAATGGAAAAATGTGTCCATAAACAACTTCTGTACTTTCTAACCCAAAACAACTTACTGGCTAACTCCCAGCATGGCTTCAGGCCATATCATAGTACCACCACAGCTCTATCATAGTACCACCACAGCTCTCCTCACCTACTCTTATGCAATAAACTATAACAGGAACAACAACAAGTTATCTTCAAGCCTTTTCTTGAACCTGTCCAAGGCTTTTGATATGGTTAACCACCATCTTCTCATCAACACCCTGGCAACAATGTCCCTAGGCAATCACTCTCTCTGATGGTTTTAATCCTACCTGCACAATAGACAACAATGTGTATTAAGGCAGAACAAACTCTCAAACCTCCTACACAACACCCTAGGGGTCCCACAGTGGTCTATCTTGGGACAACTTCTTTTTTCCATTTTTATCAATGACTTCCACACTGTCATCCCTGAAGCCATCTGCATTCAATACGCAGATGATTCAATGTTGATCTGCACTGGCACCTCACAAGCAGAGCTGCTATCAATAACTCAGAGTACTTTTAACCTAGTAGAGAACTGGCTTGCCGCTCATTGTCTGATTGTAAATCCTAACAAAACAAAGCTCCTACTTTTCACCCCCACCCAAAGATCCACGGCGTTATCTCTCTCCATTAAGGCTAATAATGGTACCATAATCTCTCCAGATGCCCATACAAAACTCCTAGAAGTTATTATAGATAACAATCTTAAGTTTTATGTGCATGTCAACAAAACAATCAAAACCACTAACAGAAAACTGGGCTCACTCAAAGCCATTCCTTACCCCACATGCTAGGACTTCCATTCCATTCCATCTACTCTCTACACTCTACTATGCTTCCCCTTTACTTGCCAGCCTAAATAAAACTGATCTTAACAAACTCTCAAGCTGCTATAATAACATAGCTAGATTTGCAATTGGTCTACCCTATAGAATGCATCATTGTAAAAATCTAAATTATCTCGGCTGGCTAGAGCTACCCAGGCAGATTCAGTATAATCAACTCATTGTGGCTCACAAAGCACTTAACCAACCAGATAATACACCTGCCCTGAAAAACATCATATATTCCCACTCCAACTCAAGATCACTCCGGTCATCTAATAGATTGGTAGTGCAAACCATCAAATCCAACAATGCAGCTTGTGACTCCCTGTTCGCCAACTCTGCTGGCAAAATTTGGAATTCTCTTCCTGCTAACATTACCATAGATACCACCCTATCTCAATTTAAAAAAGCTCACAAGGAGTATTTCAAGTCTCAATGGATATGTCCCTGTTCCAAGCCTGACTAAATCTTTATGCATACTGATGTACCAATACTATGTTAGTGGAACTCAAATATCTTTATTTGTTAAGTCAGTTTAGAAGATTGCTAGACTGTATAAATTTAACTGGATTCTAAAGTGTGTTATATTTGTATAAATTTAACTGGACTGTAAAGTGTGTTATATTTGTATAATGTTATGATAATTCCTGTTCTATATGTGCATTCTGATGATTGCATATGTAACCACCTTTGGAGCTTTTCTCCCAGGGCCTCCGCTGAAAATAGATATGTATCCAGTCAGACTATCCCAGTCAACAAATATAAAATAAATCAAAAATAAATAAATAAAATTATATAGCCCAGTGATCTGCACTGATATCTTAGCAGAAATAATTGAAATGTTGAGTTTTTGGATTAAATATCTATATAGGCTAATGTGATGTAAACCAAAAACTGCATGCAGTGGATAGTCTGGCTACACATATCTACAGAGAGTAAACCATAGGACCTTACTTATAACATAATTAAGATCATGATGAAATGTAAGTACTGTAAGCCCACCATCAGATGAACATTAAAACCCAGAAACAAGGTCTGGACAAACTAAACAAAAAGAGTATTTACTTAAAAACAAACTCTGTAAGACCATCACAATGAAATACATGTACTCTAAACTCACCATCAGGTGAACATTAAAAACCAGGAACAAGGTCTGGGCAAATGAAATAATAACATTATTTTCTTAACTCATTCCATCCAGTGCAACTCTATTGAGTGTCTACTTTTAACTCTCAATGGGTGTGGCTTGAACCCTTGAAAAAATGATGTTAACACCTAACAGTTCAAACAATCATTCATACCTCTGGAACCATAAGTGTTACTAGAAATCTAAATGGCAAACTACAATGGATAATTTAATCTTTGCATCAGTGGCATCCATTCAGTTTGATGCTTTAAACTGGATTTTATAAACCTAAATGAAAGTAACAAATATTAATTTTGTAATATTGTATAAACAGCTTATGATATCTCATTAACCATTCAAGCAAGACACATACTGCCAGCAGGGTTTTCTTCATATAGCTGTGAGCTCTCATATGAGGCTATGCAGTTCAATCTGTGTTACCTGAATGTTAAGATATTTTGAGAAATATAAAAAATATTACAATACAAATAAACAGTATAGAAATAATATTCAATATCTCTTTAGCTGCATTAGACAGAGGTCAAATATCAATACAATTTTGTTTGCCATCATGCATGCTTTAAGATGAAATCTTATACCTTCTTTGTAGCATGGTTATGGAATTATTAATGCAAATATGAACAAGCGATATTTGACACTTAGAGACGTCAGTAGGCGGTAACTGCAGAAACACCAAGATGACTCGGCTGTAATGAGTTAAAAAAACCTTCAACATAACAATAATTTAAAAAGGGTAGGTAGACTAGAGAATTTGGATATACTTCAAGTTGTAAGGTTTCTTTTTCTTTCATTTTGATACAGGCAATCTTCAGTAGATGACTAGATCTCATTAAAATAATTTTCTCCCACTTTGACCCATAATCATGGAAATGTTGAGATCTGGTGATGAGGCTATATTACTTTAAGATGTTATACAAAAAGAAGTGCTAATGAAAGATATTCTGTTTCAGTATTCTCTGATTTCCCAAAAAATCAGTTACATTTTTATGACCTTTTTACATTCTCAAATATACAGTCTGCAAAAATATGTTTTTTCCAGGTATCAGAAAGACTGTCTGACAAAGTTTGTGTAATGATTTGATTTGTTGCCTCAGTCAGAAACACAAGTAAAAGGTTTAACAATAGTAAACCATTTGCTAGTTCATCAGATAACATAACTTGTTTAATCATTGTTTTTATTTAGCTGTTTGTTATGTAGTATCTTCCATTGTTGTTATATATGGCTAAGTAATGCAGAGGGCCTATAATAAGTGTTTACTGTGTTTGTTTTTCATGAAGGTCATTCATATATATTTTTTCAAAATGTGTATATTCCATAAGTTCATTGTTTTTTTTTTTTCTCTTCATATTTCCTTCTAAATTTGTCTTACTTTGTGTTTTTGTGGCTCCAGTTGTCTACATCTGAGGACACATGCTTTATTCCTATACCATATGTGTATTTTTTATGTCTAGTGGAATTTTTGTTTTCCTTTTTTTATTTTAATTTAGTTTGTTTATATGCTACTTGGGTAAGGGAACTTTACAAGCCTTGAATGGTTCCTTTCAGGGCCATAATTTAATGATGAGCCTAAAAAAGTAACAAAATGTATAGCTGCCTCCTGTCCAGATCCTTGATGATTTTTCTGTGCCACCTTCTTTTTAAAACTAAACTAGTCTACATTAATTCATAAGAATTTCCATAAATTTCTGCAACATATTATACAATGAGACATTGACTGCTAGGTTATTCTTTAAAATGTAGTTGTGTAATCATTCTTCTCTCTGGTAACCCTTTCTATAACAAACCTGCAATGTAGAATCTTTTTCATTCTGATTAAAGAATAAGGATGTACAATGTATTTTCTTATTTAAATATTCCTGTTGTGTTGCAAGAACTAATCCACCTAGAATTATAAATTATGTTCTATGAGTGAATATTCTGCATGTTATATTAGAAATGAAATGGTAGGGAGATATTTAGCCCAGGGTGCGGAATACATTGAGGTTGTGTGGCAGTTAGTAACACATTGTGATATTTGGGTGCAAATTTTTAAAATATAACTGCTGCTATGATTGCCCTGAGCAGAAGCTGACTACAGGTTACATTTCACAATGCAAACAATGTGAAGAATGTTGCTATTACCAATAAGTTGTAACTTTTGACAAAGTAGGAGGAATTTACAACTCTTCTGACTAAGGGGTTACTGTCACAGGTCTATCAAACCTAGTAATAATATGGAATGGTCTATTATACAATGGCAGGTTAATCAGCATCCTTGTCATAAAAAAAAACCCCTAAAAAACTAAAAAAAAAAAAATCGCACCCACATTGTCAGAGCACAATCGCTGACTAACAAACTGAGAATTAATCAGTTTAATGACAGAATAATACATATAATTATGTTGATCATACAAATATACGAGCTACCAACATTATAAAGAGCAGTTCTATTAACTACACAGACAATAACAACTATAAAAGTCAAAAAAAATATTTACAAAGTTAAACTTTTAGTAGATAATGTTATAGATGAGTGATTATTCATAAACTGCTTGTAAAACATTCAAAAGCTCTTTGCCTAGTGGACTTAACCTTATCATTAATAATATAAAAATATCTTGTATAAATAACATTATACAAACTTTCTAGTTTCTGACTAAGCTGACTAATAAACTTAAATTATATTACTAAATAAACTACATAAAAATAACATGAGGCAAACTTACATTAGGATGTTTAAAATTGAAGACCAAGATTCATTTAAATTTACTTTCCTCTTTTTATTATATTCAGAAGTATACAACTTTATATGTAACCAACTTTTTGAGTATTTAAAAGCAGTCCTTTGGAACTATTCCCAGGACATGCATTCTCTATTAATCCAATTAGTAACACTATATTGTTTAATTAACATAAACAATAAAATTGGCATTTTAAAATCTGAGTTTTTTATGAAGAGACGACTAAAATTGTTAGATGCCAGTTCCATTCAATATGAATATATCCAGTCTTATTTAACTATAATTTTAAAATATCCCACAAAGATTTTGAATAAAGGCAAGATAAAAAAAAATCAAGAAATCTGCCATGGCTTATGAACGTGTTGAACATGAAGGTAAAAAAGAAGGGTTAAATTAAGCTAATATGGTTGGAGGTAAATAAACCTTATTATTATTATTAATTATTAATTGAGTATAGCAAATTTAAAAAAATGTATTTATCGCTTAACTTATTCCCTCCAGTATAGCTCTTTTGAGTGTGTACCTTTAACTCCCAGTGGGTATGGCTTGAGCCTTTAAAACAAATGAAGTTATCACCATACAGTTCTAACAAATACTCATTGACAGAGGTCAAATATCAGTACAATTCTGTTTGTCATCATGTATGCTTCAAGATAAATTATTCTAATATCTCATATGTAGCCTGGTTTTGGAAATATCAATACAAATAAGATCAAGCAATATTTGACCCCTAAAAGCTCTGTAGGATGTAACTGCAGAAAAGCCTGGAGGACTACTCAGCTGTAACAAGTTAAACTTGTTGAATTTTGTTTATTAAGGTTAGAATATTATCTTGTGCCTTCCAACATTTTCAAAATTAGAGGGCAGTCTTCAAAACTAAAAGATTCAATTAGTTTAGAAACTTTGGAAACAGCTTTATCTTGAGAGAAAACAGATATAGGGCTGGATTCAATAAAGTATCCAAGGTGTGCTAAGATCATGTGCATGTCAAGGCAAGATATGCACATGACAGCACACCGTTTTGTACTAAGTGGTTCTACGTGGTAAACATTGTGGCACACTAATTACAGCATAAAAAAATAATTGTATACTAATCAAAGTCAAAAATCAAAATTAATCCAAGATGAAGGAGATATTCAACAAGCTATAAAGCAACTGTGTAGACTCAGTGTAGGCTTTCCCTGTGAATTCCAAAACCTATTGGAATAGAGCCACAGAAATTATTCTACATGGAAACAATGTTATGGGTTGAAGTTGCTTTTATGCATGTGTTTGTGCAGTGTCTATGGGTCATCACAGAAGCATAACATCCTGGATCATTGACAATTTTGTACTTTACATGCCATGGAAAAAGATAGATGACTGTAATGTAACCAGTTTTAACAACAACACTTGTAATGACAGTTAATAATTCTGTCTATCTGTAAAAGTCAATGCATGGCAAAAATGCCTATGCCAAGAGTGAAGGATAAGAAGTACATACAGATAGTTTAATGCCCTAATGTATATATATATATATATATATATATATATATATATATATATATATATATATATATAACAGCTTTCTTTCTAATATGTGAACAAATCTAGCATGTACTTGAAAAACACAAGTATATCTTAACAACATCAGTAGTTTTCTGTACAGATAAATGAAAAGGAATATCAATCCTCTGTCTTCTACAAATACACAAGTCCTCTCACCTTCAGGTTTCCTAGCTACATAGTTAATAAGGAGAAACAGAAGGGGAAATCAATAATTAGACACTAAATTTTAAATGATGCAAGCATTTTCATCCATATTTATTAAAACGAACTTCCTCAGACAACAGGAGAAAAGTAAAAAAGCACAGTTTAAATAGCCCTCCATTAAATCATGTGACCCAAAAGGAAATTAAATCACAAAAACAAATCTTTAGAAACAGCACCTTTTTTGGTTCAAAAACTGAACTACAACTAAACACCCAATTCATTCAAAGTAGTTGGCTACCATATAATATGACAGAACAGAAAACACATTAAATTGAAATACAACCATAAAAACCATCACATATAAACTCTCGAGACCAAGAATATTACCTATCCAGGGCCTTCAATTTTAATAAGCACTGTATTGAGCATGTATCATTCAACCCAAGAAAGCTATAAGCATTTAGTCAAACTTGCCAATTAAGTTCACAGTGTTCCAATTTAAGAGTCCAAGAACCCCCTCTTTCATCAGATGAAGCTTGCTCAATTATTTTGAATTTAAAATGATGTTCTGGGAAGGTCATAATATGTCTGGCTAGGGCATTATGAGTATCCAGTTTATTAATACTATAAATATGCTCATATAGTCATTCTCTAAATCTGCGTTCTGTTTTACCTATATAAAAACCCTTACAGAACAAACACTTAGCCAGATAAACTATGTCTACACCTTTAGAGCTACAGTTAAACCTACCCTTGATCTCATAATTGGTATTACGGACTGTAAAATTATTGCCAGTATCAACATATTAAGGACAAGCTTCACACTTATACATTCCAAGGTATCTAGTAAAATGAAATTTCTTAGAATCAAATGAATTTTTAGATTCAAATAAATTTTTAAAATTGGTACCTTTCTTAAAAACAACCCTAAGATGAACACCTAATTTCTTTTTTACATTAATATCATCCAACAATAGGTTCTAATGTTTATATAAGATCTCTTTAAGATAAACAGCATCAATACTAAAAGGTGTAATAAAACTCAGACTAAAGGCAGTTGTTCATAAATTAGTCTCTTGAAGACTATGGTCACCAGATCTTCCAGGGCTTTCCAACCAGCCCTCATGGTTTAAAATTGGTTTAAATAACCCAGTATATCTCTTACTTTGTACTTCATTAATTAATTGGATCACTAAAATGATGTATACCCTTGTTTAAATAACATATCCCTTCAACTGTTGCACTCAACAAAAAATTCTTGTTGTAAACTGACCATCCTAGCCACTATGACCAGTTGGCCTTTTACAACAGAGCATTTTTGATGAAAAGGATGAGAGCTAGAAAAATGTAAAAAAGAATTGGAATATGTACTTTTTCTAAAAATCTTAGATGTATATCTAAAATTTGCTTTGTCTTTCCTTAATTCAATGACTAAAAATGAAATAACATCAGAATTATAATCAGAAGTAATTCCAGAAAATCAGTAGCTTTATTAAAATATTCGAGCAATTCTAAACCTGTATCAGAATTACCCTTTATGATGATAAAAATATAATCCAGGTAACAGGTGTAAAAAATATCTTCTCTCTAATAATGGGTCTCGTAAATAAAAACTCATGTTCCTACATGGCCATGACAACGTTAGCAAAACTACACCCACGTGGTGAACCCATAGCAACCCATTGTTTTTGTAAGAAATACTGTCTATCAAAATATAAAGTTATTAGCCAACATTAAATCTAATAATTCCCCCTATTAGACTAAAGTTGTCAATGGTTGTTCCTTTCTTTAATAAAAAATTAGTTATCCACTGAATCCCCTACTAATGGGGAATGACTGTGTATAAGTCTCTGACATCAACAGTTAGAAAATTAAATTCAGCCTTAAATTCAAGCTCATTGATTTTTTCAAGAAAAGACAATGAATCTTTACAAATTTGGGGTTCATGTTCGAGAAATCTTTTCAACTTACTATCTACAAATTTTGCACAAGCATAAATGATGGAATTTCTTCCATCCACTATTGTCATAAAGTGGTGTCATATAAGTCCTTATGGATTTTGGAGATCCCAAAAATAATAAGATTAATGGTGAAGGCATATTCAAATAATTATACAAATTTATATCAATACAGAAGTCAATCAGCAAGTCACTGATATGGGATTTACTTCTAAAATAAGCCCCATTCACTTCATTCAATGACATAGGTTCATATGCGTCCGTATTCAATATTTTAAACATCCTAGACTGATAATCACCCATATCCATAAAGATCAGCCCTCCCCCTTTATCAGGTTTCATGACCCTTACATTAGAACAACATAAAGAATAAATCAAATCTTGTTCATCCTTATTTAAATTATACATATCATCACATTTACGTAGTTTACACAATAGTGACCTCATGTCCATTTCACAAATACTCTCAAAGGTAACTAATAAAGAGTGGAGTGGTGGATTAAATGAACTACTGACTCTAAATTGTCCATCAGAACAAGTATCAGAACCAAAAAATAATGTTAAGTGCATTTTACGTGTGAACAGTTTTAAGTCCAAAATAGTACTAGCAAGGTCTGTTCTCCTTGATGGAAAAAAAGTTAAACCGTTAGCCAAAATATTGGCTAAAGAAATTTCAACATCCACATCAGCATAATTGAAAATTGTAAAGTCACCTTGTGTATTATTAACAACTCAAACACATTCTTTGTTGACTTCAAGTACAAAATGATCACTCATGTCACCAGGAATCATCTCTGGCGATGATTGTTTGACCCCTGGGGCTGTGGGTTCTGCCATTGGCCTCCTTTCCTCCTCATATTGGTTTGATGTCTCCTCGAAGATGCATAAAAATCTGATTGTTAGACTGGTTGTTAGTGGTACTAGACATAGGCCCTGGCTGTTGACCTCTTTGCTCTTTTCAGCGTTCACTTTGTTGTTCCAATATGACATCATGATGGTCCTCATGGGAATTTATATTAATGTCCTCACTGACATTAGTATCACAAACTCTTAGTTCATTGTTACCACCCAAATTACCTCAAGTTTGTGAAGGTGGGGGTAGAGGTACTCTTCTCCCTTCTCATAATCACATTTCTCCCTTTCAAGTTTTTTTTTTACTTTATTTTCTCTCAGTTTATTCAAATACTGATTAATGTTTTCAAATAATCTGCTATATTCATATTTATACCTTAGGAAATCAGCATCAGGTCTAATTAAGTTATCAAGGGCATCCAAATCCCCTACAAGTGAGTCCAACTGTCTAGAATAATGTTTGATTAGTATCTCTACAAAGTCACAGCCTTGTTTATCAAACAATTTCAACAGCTCAAAATAAAAGGGAAATTTAGGCACAAGTCTGTTAGGAAAATGCCACTGTCTCAAGCCATTAGGGATTTGCTGCAGGATTTGCTGCCTACGTAAACATTCTTCTAAATAAATGATTTCCAGCTGTAATTTCTTATATTTAACTAACTTATAGTTAAACAGTTTCAAATTCTTATTAATATCACTTCCATTTCCCGATGCTCTTAAATTTAAATAATCAGAATTGCTCATACCTTCTGGATATGTATTCAGCCACTCCTGTAATACTGGAACACCAATAAGCTCTATGGAAGACAGCGATAGTGTGGAAGAGTCACCCAGTCCACAAGTGCCTTCATTAATATCATTGGCACTATTCGGATGAATGTGTGCTTGCACATAATTTGTTTGGGACACATGAGCGGCAGTAGAACCAAAACACTGATTTCCATGGTCACTAAAAGTATCCTGCCTCATATTCCATGAATTAACAACAGTTCCTGAAGCTGGTAACGAGGAAGGGGAAATTCTGCATGATAAGTCATCCACCCATTGTGGCAATTGAAACACAAGTAAAGTAAGATTGCTGACTGCTGTATTTAAACTCAATGCTCCTTGTGAAAACAGCAAAGGAGTGCCTTGCTCTAGCTCCTCAGCCAACTCCATGACAAACCAACTAAAAACCAAAAAATACCATAAAAACTAGTAATAAAAGTAATAAGGAGAAGCAGAAGGGTAAATCAAGAATTAGACACTAAATTTAATATGATCAAAGTGCTTCTGTCTGTATTTATTAAAATGAACTTTTTCAGACAACAAGAGCAAAGTAAAAAAGCACAGTTTAAATAATCCTGCATTAAATCATGTGACCCAAAAGGAAATTACATCATTAAAACAAATCTTTAGAAACATCATCATCTTGTGGTTCAAAGACTGAGCTACAACTAAATAAACACTCCATTTATTTAAAGTAGTTGGCTACTATATATATATATATATATATATATATATATATATATATATATATATATATATATATATATTCTGATGTGATTTCATTTTTAGACATTGAATTAAGGAAAGACAAGGCAAATGTTAGATATACCTCAAAGATTTTTAAAAAAGTACATATTCCAATTATTTTCTGCATTTTTCTATCTCCCATCCTTTTCATCAAAAACACTCTGTTATAAAAGACCAACTGGTCAGAGGGGCTAGGATGGTTAGTTTAGAACAAGATTTTTTTACTAAGTGTAACAATTTAAGGGATATGTTTCTTAAACAAGGGTATCCATCTTCTTTAGTGAACCAATTAATTAAGTATAAAGTAAGAAATATAATGGGTTCTTTAAACCAATTTTAAATCATTAGGGCTGGTTGGAAAGCCCTGGAAGATCTGGTGACCAAAGTCTTTAAGAGAGTAATTTATGAAGAACTGCCTTTAGTCTGAGTTTTATTACCCCTTTAGTATTGATGCTGTTTACCTTAAATAGATCTTATATAAAAATTGGAATGTATTGTTGGGTAATATTAATTTAAAACAGAAATTAGGTGATCATCCTAGTGTTGTTTTTAAGAAAGGTACCAATTTTAAAAATGTATTTGATTCTACGCATTCATTTGATTCTAAGAAATTTCCTTTAACTAGATGACCTGGAATGTATACACGTGAAGCTTGACCTTATTTTAAATATGTTGATATTGGCAATAACTTTATGGTCCGTAATACCAATTATGAGATCAAGGGTAGGTTTAACTATATTTCTAAAGGCATAGTTCATCTGAACAAGTGCTTGTTCTGTGAGGATTTTTATATAGGTAAAACAGAAAGCAGATTTAGAGAATGACTATATGAGCATATTTATAGTATTAATAAATTATATGTTCATAATGCCCTAGTTAGACATATTATGACCTTCCCAGAACACCATTTTAAATTCAAAATAATTGAGCAAGTTTCATCTGGTGAAAGAAGGGGTCCTTGGACTCTTAAATTGGAATGTTGTGAACGTAAGTGGCAAGTTAGACTAAATGCTTATAGCTTTCGTGGGTTGAATAATATATGCTCAATACAGTGCTTATTAAAAGTGATGGCACTGGATAGGTAATATGCTTGATCTTCAGGGTTTATATGTGATGGTTTTTATAGTTGTATTTCAGTTTAATGTATTTTCTGTTCTATCATATTATATGGTAGCCAACTACTTTAAATTAATTAATTATTAATTATTCAGTTGTAGTTCAGTCTTTAAACCACAAGATGCTGTTGTTTCTAATTATTTGAATTTAAACATTTCTTGTACATATTGTACTACACTATTCGTAATCTTTTCCTGATTTTTTTCTATTTCTCCTTTTACATTTTATATTTCTGTCATTACACTACCATCTTCCTTTACTAAGCTACTTAAGCAACTCTGTATCTTTTTTCTTGTAAAAATGTAACTTTACTTATATAACAGCTCTTGTATTTTTCTTGATTTCTTTCATATAATTCTGTTTCTTTGGCAAAGAAGTTTATATCAGTATGTTCTAACTCTTCCAATGTATTGTTATATTTTCTTATATTTTTCTTTCTGTACTTTTCTCACATAATATTGCCACTGTAAAAAAAAAACACTTTTTATATTTTTCCTTAAATATTATCTACCATTCAAACCATTTTTATAAAATGTCATAGTGATATGATCTTTCCTTAACTGTATTACTAAATTTTCCTTCTTCATTCCATGCTTTCTCATTTATCTTTTTCATTCCTTTGTCTAATTCTACATATTCTTTGTTTTCCTTTATCTCTAGCCATATTTCAAAATGATCAGAAAATCATGTTTCATCTACCTCCTCTTATAACTAAACCTTATGATACTATAAAAATTTTATTTCAGTTCTGTTCATATCCCTTTTGTAAGTTCATGTTTTTGTTCCAAAACTTTAACTTACCACATCTTATAACTTCTCACATTTTCTTGTACCATGTCCTTTATTTTTACACTTGTCTCTTGAATTGAAATTAAAGTCTCATGTTATTATATTTATATTTATCATTACATAGTCTAAAATCTGATGAAATAAGCTTCCCCTTTCTTCATAACTAGTATAAGCATTTAATGTTATAATTATGTGCACTTGTTCTTTCCATTTAAATCCACAGTGGTTAATCTTCCCATTTTTGCTAAAGTTACATCTAATATCTTTACTGTATTTCTACTGAATATAGCTGTTCCAGAACATATCTCATTTCACAAATTCCAGATTATCTTTCCCCCATAATTTCTCTGATTGTAATCTTTCTTCATTTATTAAACATTTTGTATCTTTTAATATAATTACATCTGTATCACATGTATTATATGACTCCAAAATCCACATTCTTTTTACTGTATTCATAATACTATTTACATTTTTAGAAAACATTCTAACATTTTCATTTTCCTTAGACTCACAAGTTCATAGATAATTACTAAGATAGTTTTCTTAATAGGTCATTCTAGACCTAGCCAGTTTCCCTACAAAAGGTAAGAATCAAGCACTGTACCTTGTGTCTGTAAGTCAGATACCTTAACTCTAACACCATCCCATGTCATTAACTATGAATATTATTTTTCATCCATTTCCTTTCCTTTTTTTCTTTTGTACTTATCCCTTTAAACATTCTTTTTCTGTCTTTTAATCTTTTAGCAATAGAATTTTTTTACTCCCTCCCAATTTATGTCTTCTTCATTATTTATTTCAGAATCTTTTGCTATGTCCTCTTTATTATTTTTTCATTTAATTTTTCTTCTAGTTCTACTACTTCTAAAATACATTATCTTTGTTCATTTTTCTCTTTCTTTTTCTATTTCCTTGCCCCTTTTGTAAGTTCATGTTTTTGTTCCAAAACTTTAACTTACCACATCTTATAACTTCTCACATTTTCTTGTACCATGTCCTTTATGTTTACTCTTGTCTCTTAAATTACAGTTAAAGTCTCATGTTATTATAATATTTATATTTATCACTACATAGTCTAAAATCTGATGAAATAAGCTTCCCCTTTCTTCACAACTAGTATAAACATATAATGTTATAATTATGTGTACTTGTTCTTTCCATTTAAATCCACAGTGGTTAATCTTCCCATTTTTGCTAAAGTTACATCTAATATCTTTACTGTATTTCTACTGAATATAGCTATTCCAGAACATATCTCATTTCACAAATTCCAGATTATCTTTCCCCCATAATTTCTCTGATTGTAATCTTTCTTCATTTATTAAACATTTTGTATCTTTTAATATAATTACATCTGTATCACATGTATTATATGACTCCAAAATCCCCATTCTTTTTACTGTATTCATAATACTATTCACATTTTTAGAAAACATTCTAACATTTTCATTTTCCTTAGACTCACAAGTTCGTAGATAATTACTAAGATAGTTTTCTTAATAGGTCATTCTAGACCTAGCCAATTTCCCTACAAAAGGTAAGAATCAAGCACTGTACCTTGTGTCTGTAAGTCAGACACCTTAACTCTAACACCATCCCATGTCATTAACTACGAATATTATTTTTCATCCATTTCCTTTCCTTTTTTCTTTTGTACTTATCCCTTTAAACATTCTTTTTCTGTCATTTAATCTTTTAGCAATAGAATTTTTTTACTCCCTCCCAATTTATGCCTTCTTCATTATTTATTTCAGAGTCTTTTGCTATGTCCTCTTTATTATTTTTTCATGTAATTCTTCTTCTAGTTCTACTACTTCTAAAATACATTCTCTTTGTTCATTTTTCTCTTTCTTTTTCTATTTCCTTACTCTTATTTTCATTGTTGCAGTACATCCATTAATATCCAGTTTTGTTCATTTATAGCATTTCAATTCACTTTTTTGCATCATGTCCCATTTCCCCACAAATATAAAATTTTCTTTTGTCACCATTAGTTATCAAATTATCCTTTTTTTCCACAAAAAACATGTTTGGGGTTCTACCCAATATCTTATGACACCCATATTCCCCTCTACATTTATCATACTTGGCAAATGTGTATTTTTTCTGTTTTGACTTTATTTTGATTCAAAGGATGAAACCTTAGTTTAGATCCAAAATATAAAAACGAGAACTTCTTGATGGCAAATATTTACCAAAACAGAACATAGAGTCACAAGCCACAAAGTTCTCAACTACTGCTGATCTTCCCCGTGAAAAATAAATAAGTTGCTGAAGCTGCATATACTGGAAATAGAACTTCCAAGCTGTCAAAGGCTGAGTGTGACTCAAATGCCTTGCAGTACGTAGATATAGAAATTTTTCTGTAGATAGTATTAGCTTGTTCAGCTACCTGTAAAGTCCCAAAATAATAATCAGCAGTAGTTGAGAACTTTGTGGCTTGTGACTCTATGTTCTGTTTTGGTAAATATTTGCCATCAAGAAGTTCTCATTTTATATTTTGGATCTAAACTAAGGTTTCAACCTTTGAATCAGACACAAACCACAAATTTTGAGTTCTATATATGCTCATTTATTGAGCTTTTAGTTGTTTTTTAATAAAATAGGACTGAATGGTCTTTGAAAATTACACTATTTCTTCTGGTGGAATTTGTTTTATCTAACTGGACCAAAACGTTTGATTTATTCTACTCAAAGCATCGTGAAAGTGATTCTGTTACAGCTGTGGAGCTACGGCTTGATTTTTTCGTTACTGATATCTTGGATCTATCGTGCAAAAACACAGGGATATATCCCTTTGTTTAACCATAGAACTAGCATTTATTACCACTTAATATTATTTGTATTACTTATTTGTCCATTAAGTTTAAAGTTTGGCATAGCACTCTTATGCAAATCTCAAGATTTGAATAGGAAAAAAATCACAGTTCCTGTTTACTTAACCTTCTTGATTCTTGCGCATCTGCATCTTAATATGAAATATTACAGTATTTGTTCTCACAACTGCACTTTAATATGAAATATTACAGTATCCATTCACACACCTGTACCTTAATATGAAATATTACAGTATCCATTCAAACATCATTACCTTAATATGAAATATTACAGTATCCGTTCAAATATCTGTACCTTAATATGAAATATTACAGTATCCGTTCACACATCTGTACCTTAAAATGAAATATTACAGTATCTGTTCACACGTCTGTACCTTAATATGAAATATTACAGTATCTGTTCACACATCTGTACCTTAATATGAAATATTACAGTATCTGTTCACACATCTGTACCTTAATAGGAAATATTACAGTATCCATTCAAACATCTGTACCTTAATATGAAATATTACAGTATCCGTTCAAACATATGTACCTTAATATGAAATATTACGGTATCCGTTCACACATCTGTACCTTGATATGAAATATTACAGTATCTGTTCACACGTCTGTACCTTAATATGAAATATTACAGTATCTGTTCACACATCTGTACATTAATAGGAAATATTACAGTATCCATTCCCACATCTGCATCTTAATATGAAATATTACAGTATCTGTTCTCACATCTGCACTTTAATATGAAATATTACAGTATCCATTCACACACCTGCACTTTAATATGAAATATTACAGTATCCGTTCACACATCTGTACCTTAATATGAAATATTACAGTATCTGTTCACACATCTGTACTTTAATATGAAATATTATAGTATCCATTCACACATCTGCACCTTAATATGAAATATTACAGTATCTGTTCACATATCTGTACTTTAATATGAAATATTACAGTATCCGTTCACACATCTGAACCTTAATATGAAATATTACAGTATCTGTTCAGACATGTGTACCTTAATATGAAATATTACAGTATCAGTTCACACATTTGTATCTTAATATGAAATATTACAGTATCCGTTCCCACATCTGCATCTTAATATGAAATATTACAGTATCTGTTCTCGCATCTGCACTTTAATATGAAATATTACAGTATTCGCTCACACATCTGCACTTTAATATGAAATATTACAGTATCTGTTCACACATCTGTACCTTAATATGAAATATTACAGTGTCTGTTCAAACATCTGCACCTTAATATGGAATATTACAGTATCCGTTCACACATCTGTACCTTAATATGAAATATTACAGTATCTGTTCACACATCTGTACCTTAATATGAAATATTACACTATCCATTCATACATCTGTACCTTAATATGAAATATTACAGTATCTGTTCACACATCTGCACCTTAATATGAAATATTACAGTAACCGTTCACACATCTGTACCTTAATATGAAATATTACAGTATCTGTTCACACATCTGTACTTTAACATGAAATATTACAGTATCCGTTCACACATCTGCACCTTAATATGAAATATTACAGTATATGTTCGCACATCTGTACCTTAATATGAAATATTACAGTATCCGTTCACACATCTGCACCTTAATATGAAATATTACAGTATCCGTTCACACATCTGCACTTTAATATGAAATATTACAGTATCTGATCACACATCTGTACCTTAATATGAAATATTACAGTATCTGTTCACACATCTGTACTTTAATATGAAATATTACAGTATCCATTCCCACATCTGCACCTTAATATGAAATATTACAGTATCTGTTCACACATCTGTACCTTAATATGAAATATTTCAGTATCCATTCACACATCTGTACCTTAATATGAAATATTACAGTATCCATTCGGATATCTGTACCTTAATATGAAATATTTCAGTATCCGTTCACACATCTGCATCTTAATATGAAATATTACAGTATCTGTTCTCACATCTGCACTTTAATATGAAATATTACAGTATCCATTCACACATCTGCACCTTAATATGAACTATTACAGTATCCATTCACACATCTGTACCTTAATATGAAATTTTACAGTATCCATTCACACATCTGCACCTTAATATGAACTATTACAGCATCCGCTCACACATTTGCACCTTAATATGAAATATTACAGTATTCATTCATACATCTGCACCTTAATATGAAATATTACAGTATCCATTCACACACCTGTACTTTAATATGAAATATTACAGTATCCGTTCACACATCTGTACTTTAATATGAAATATTACAGTATCCATTCAAAGATCTGCACTTTAATATGAAATATCACACTATCCGTTCACACATCTGTACCTTAATATGAAATATTACAGTATCCGTTCACACATCTGTACTTTATTATGAAATATTACAGTATCCGTTCACACATCTGTACTTTGATATGAAATACTACAGTATCTGTTCACACATCTGCACCTTAATATGAAATATTACAGTATCCTTTCACACATATGTACTTTAATATGAAATATTACAGTATCCATTCAAACATCTGCACTTTAATATGAAATATTACACTATCCGTTCACACATCTGTACCTTAATATGAAATATTACAGTATCCGTTCACACATCTGTACTTTAATATGAAATATTACAGTATCCGTTCACACATCTGTACTTTAATATGAAATACTACAGTATCCGTTCACACATCTGCACTTTAATATGAAATATTACAGTATCCGTTCACACATCTGCACCTTAATATGAAATATTACAGTATCCGTTCACACATCTGTACTTTAATATGAAATATTACAGTATAGGTTCACACATCTGTACTTTGATATGAAATACTACAGTATCCGTTCACACATCTGCACTTTAATATGAAATATTACAGTATCCGTTCACACATCTGCACCTTAATATGAAATATTACAGTATCCTTTCACACATATGTACGTTAATATGAAATATTACAGTATCCATTCAAACATCTGCACTTTAATATGAAATATTACAGTATCCGTTCACACATCTGTACCTTAATATGAAATATTACAGTATCCGTTCACACATCTGTACTTTAATATGAAATATTACAGTATCCGTTCACACATCTGTACTTTGATATGAAATACTACAGTATCCGTTCACACATCTGCACTTTAATATGAAATATTACAGTATCCGTTCACACATCTGCACCTTAATATGAAATATTACAGTATCCTTTCACACATATGTACGTTAATATGAAATATTACAGTATCCATTCAAACATCTGCACTTTAATATGAAATATTACACTATGCTTTCACACATCTGTACCTTAATATGAAATATTACAGTATCCGTTCACACATCTGTACTTTAATATGAAATATTTTAGAATCCGTTCACACATCTGTACTTTAATATAAAATACTACAGTATCCGTTCACACATCTGCACTTTAATATGAAATATTACAGTATCCGTTCACACAGCTGCACCTTAATATGAAATATTACAGTATCCTTTCACACATATGTTCTTTAATATGAAATATTACACTATCCATTCACACATCTGTACCTTAATATGAAATATTACAGTATCTGTTCACACATCTGCACCTTAATATAAAATATTACAGTATCCGTTCACACATCTGTTCTTTAATGTGAAATATTACAGTATCTGTTCATATATCTGCATCTCAATATGAAATATTACAATATCCGTTCACACATTTGTACCTTAATATGAAATATTACAGTATTTGTTCATACATCTGCACCTTAATATGAAATATTACAGTATCCGTTCACACATCTGTACCTTAATATGAAATATTACAGTATCCATTCACACATCTGGACCTTAATATGAAATATTACAGTATCCATTCGGATATCTGTACCTTAATAGGAAATATTTCAGTATCCGTTCACACATCTGTACTTTAATATGAAATATTACAGTATCCGTTCACACATCTGCACCTTAATATGAAATATTACAGTATCCGTTCTCACATCTGCACTTTAATATGAAATATTACAGTATCTGTTCACACATCTGCACTTTAATATGAAATATTACAGTATCCGTTCACACATCTGTACCTTAATATGAAATATTACAGTATCTGTTCACACATCTGTACCTTAATATGAAATATTACACTATCCATTCATACATCTGTACCTTAATATGAAATATTACAGTATCCGTTCACACATCTGCACCTTAATATGAAATATTACAGTATCCGTTCTCACATCTGCACTTTAATATGAAATATTACAGTAACCGTTCACACATCTGTACCTTAATATGAAATATTACAGTATCTGTTCACACATCTGTACTTTAATATGAAATATTACAGTATCCATTCCCACATCTGCACCTTAATATGAAATATTACAGTATCTGTTCACACATCTGTACCTTAATATGAAATATTTCAGTATCCATTCACACATCTGTACCTTAATATGAAATATTACAGTATCCATTCGGATATCTGTACCTTAATATGAAATATTTCAGTATCCGTTCACACATCTGCATCTTAATATGAAATATTACAGTATCTGTTCTCACATCTGCACTTTAATATGAAATATTACAGTATCCGTTCACACACCTGCACTTTAATATGAAATATTACAGTATCTGTTCACACATCTGTACCTTAATATGAAATATTACAGTATCTGTTCACACATCTGTACTTTAATATGAAATATTGCAGTATCCATTCACACATCTGCACCTTAATATGAAATATTACAGTATCTGTTCACACATCTGTACTTTAATATGAAATATTACAGTATCCGTTCACACATCTGCACCTTAATATGAAATATTGCAGTATCTGTTCACACATCTGTACCATAATATGAAATATTACAGTATCCTTTCACACATCTGCATCTTAATATGAAATATTACGGTATCCGCCCCCACATCTGCACCTTAATATGAACTATTACAGTATCCATTCACACATCTGTACCTTAATATGAAATTTTACAGTATCCATTCACACATCTGCACCTTAATATGAACTATTACAGCATCCGCTCACACATTTGCACCTTAATATGAAATATTACAGTATCCTTTCACACATATGTACGTTAATATGAAATATTACAGTATCCATTCAAACATCTTCACTTTAATATGAAATATTACACTATGCTTTCACACATCTGTACCTTAATATGAAATATTACAGTATCCGTTCACACATCTGTACTTTAATATGAAATATTACAGTATCTGTTCACACATCTGTACTTTAATATAAAATACTACAGTATCCGTTCACACATCTGCACTTTAATATGAAATATTACAGTATCCGTTCACATACCTGCACCTTAATATGAAATATTACAGTATCCTTTCACACATATGTTCTTTAATATGAAATATTACACTATCCATTCACACATCTGTACCTTAATATGAAATATTACAGTATCTGTTCACACATCTGCACCTTAATATGAAATATTACAGTATCCGTTCACACATCTGTACCTTAATATGAAATATTACAGTATCCATTCACACATCTGGACCTTAATATGAAATATTACAGTATCCATTCGGATATCTGTACCTTAATATGAAATATTTCAGTATCCGTTCACACATCTGTACTTTAATATGAAATATTACAGTATCCGTTCACACATCTGCACCTTAATATGAAATATTACAGTATCCGTTCTCACATCTGCACTTTAATATGAAATATTACAGTATCTGTTCACACATCTGCACTTTAATATGAAATATTTCAGTATCTGTTCACACATCTGTACTTTAATATGAAATATTACAGTATCCGTTCACACATCTGCACCTTAATATGAAATATTACAGTATCCGTTCTCACATCTGCACTTTAATATGAAATATTACAGTATCTGTTCACACATCTGCACTTTAATATGAAATATTACAGTATCCGTTCAAACATCTGTACCTTAATATGAAATATTACAGTATCTGTTCACACATCTGTACCTTAATATGAAATATTACACTATCCATTCATACATCTGTACCTTAATATGAAATATTACAGTATCCATTCACACATCTGCACCTTAATATGAAATATTACAGTATCCGTTCTCACATCTGCACTTTAATATGAAATATTACAGTATCTGTTCACACATCTGCACTTTAATATGGAATATTACAGTATCTGTTCACACATCTGCACCTTAATATGAAATATTACAGTATCCGTTCTCACATCTGCACTTTAATATGAAATATTACAGTATCTGTTCACACATCTGCACTTTAATATGAAATATTACAGTATCCGTTCACACATCTGTACCTTTTCTTTTCCCTGCATCTTAACTTGCCTCAAGATTGCCTTCCCTATCAAGGACTGATATCAGAGTATAAGGAAAGAGAAAGAAATAGGGGGCTCCTAAATGAAAGACCAGCACTGGTAGAGTTTTTAATAGAATCTAGAACAGAAGCTGCCATTAAAATTGGAATAATTAGTAAAGCATATAAAATATTGCATGACAATTACAAGAATCAATCAGAGGAGCTTAAAAAGGATAGGGAATAGAGATTGGATAAGCAATTCATGAAGAGACTGGGGGATATATGTATATCGCTCAAATATGTAACAAAGTCTAGAAGATTTAGAATCTTTGCCTGGAAGTGTTTACATAGGTATTGTTATACCCCAAGTAGATACCAAAGAAGTTTTCCTCAGGTGGATATCAAATTTTGGATGTGTGATGGACAAGAAAGAGGTAGATGGGCGCATATTTTTTGGGAGTGTAATGAGCTGGCAGACTTTAGGAATTACCTGCAGACCAAATTACCTGCAGACCACTCTGTAAAAGATGCTGGGTGAGCAGTTTGGACTGACTGGGAGAGAATTTTTTTTTGAGTTATGCTACAGATTCGGAATTGCCTAGACATAATAAAGCCTTGCTGAGTCTAATTATGGTGCCTGCCAAAAAAGCAATTACTAGAAAATGGAAATCAAAGTCTAGACCAACTTTACTAGAAGTAGTGTATATAGTAACAGGGATAAAACAACTGGAACTGGGATCTTTAGAAAAGGAAAGGAACAAACTACATAGGAAAAAATGGGAATTGTGGGAACAATGTATGCAGAGCAGGAATGAGGCAGGATTTGAATGAGCCATATAATGCTTAACTGACAATGACTGGCTGGCTTATAAGTGATGTATAATGTTTGCAACTACAGTTGTTTCAGTTGTGTCTGTGATGTAAACTGTTTGCAACTAAAGTGTTATAATTTTGTATATTTTTTATTTATATAAATTTAAGATTGCCTTTGTCATATGTGAAAATTTAATAAAGATGTTTGGGAAAAAAAGATGTGTTTTATGCATAAATCCAAGTAATATTCTTGCTCAGTTTCTTTATGTGCTGAAATGTGAATCCTAGGATAAACAGTGACACAGTAATTGTAATACTTCTACCTGGTCAGACTTTCCCAGCAATCAAATGTCAATAAATAAATAGCATATCTGTATAGAAAGGGATGCAAGGAATATATAAAGAAAAATGGAACTTAACTCAGAAAAATAAAGAGACTGAATAAAGTAAATAAGGAAAGAAAATAAAGACTTAAAACTGGATTTAGAAAAGGAGAAATAGTGAATCAAAATAAGTGGAGGTGTTATTAAAGAAAATAAAACTGCTGAGGTAAAATATAAATGAGAAGAAAGAAAACAGAAATTGAGAAAAAAAAGGGTGCCACTGAAACTGTTATTTGGGTGAACTTCAGTTACTTGCAAGTAAGTGCACTGCCTGGATGCTGGCAAAGAAAAATTTGGAGAACCAGAAAAAAAATTCTCCAGAAATGGTAAAGAGAAAACAGTGTCTGGAAAGGTTCCTGCTGTTGTTCAGCAAAAACAGCAAGGTCAAAAGATTGCCTCCAGTAATTTAGAGGAAAAAGTAAATCAAATGTACACGGAGGTGATTAAAATGAAACATTAAAAGAATACATTAACTCAAATAACAAAAAGACTGAAAGGAAGCTTTAACTAGCTTTTCAGATTAACTGATAAAACTGAAAAACTCAGAGGCTGAAATGAAGAAAAGGGTGGATGAGTATAAGACTTCTCAAAAAGAGCAGTTTCAAAAAATAGTAGTTAAAAGACTGGGCTAACAGGGAAAACCTAAGAATTTCTTCTGTACCAGAGAAACAGAATGTAGTGACTGATTTATAAATGTGTGAATGTACAAATAAACAACTGGACTGGTGTTCCACAGCAGGGTTAGTTAATTGAAAGGGCACATTGAGTATATGCTCCAAATCTGGCCATGGGATAGCAGCCAAAACCTATATTAATAAAGATTAAATCATACCAGCAGAAAGAGTTGATCCTGACAAAACTGTGGCAGAAGGGAAAACTATTAAAATATGGAGATAGCAGAGTTTGTGGAAAATGATTATTCACTGTACACCAGGTAGAAGAGAATCAAATGTATCCCAGTAGTCAGGGAATGTTGAGGGGCAGGTGTCAGATTCAAGCTTCTGCATCCAGCTGTCTTCAGAGTTTTTTACCCTGGAGGACCAAATATATTTTTAATATATAACAGGCTAAGAAAGAAATAAAAGGGTGCATTCAATAAAAAATGAGCCAGCAAGCAGAAGTGGACTCTGCTTCTCATTCTTCTGACAATAAAATTCAAAGACTCTGACAGTGAAACATTTTCCATTGTTCCAAACGAAAATTCTTAAGCAACAGAAAGAAAACACAGGAGCTGACTAGAAAAATCAGGAGTACCTTGGACTTAAACTAGAGTGTAGTGTTGGGAGATAGAGATGATCAGGAAGAAAGTCCAGCAACATTGAAATTAGTGAGTAAATGTGATATTATAAAGCATCAACCACATGTGTGAAATATGACTTTGAAAATAAAATTGGACAGAAAAAAGACTGGACTTTTGTTGTCTTTGTTAAATTTGTAGGTGGACTGTAAAGCATATAACCCATATTACATCTTGAATACTTAGAAGGATGCCAAATGGAAAAAAGAAACAGTAAGTAAAACAACTTTTTTTTCTTATTAGCTTTTACATAAAACATCTCATGACATAAACTGCCTGTTATATTGTCAAACAGTTTTGTATAATGTGAAGTCAAGGGTATTTTAAATGTGTGGAGGGTCTTTTCAGTTACATTTATATGTGTTAAATTTATTAAAGTAAATAGCTACCTTTTTAGTTGTAAGATATATAGGTTTTACAATATAAGAAGAGAAGAAAGGCTTAACAGAAGCAAGATGAAGCAATATAATGAGTTGATCTTGGGTTACTGTGGTGAGGTGTGAAAGAGTACCAATTATATGTAGAACTAATATAATTTCTCTTGATTTTACAAGAGTGGATGTCACGATTAATGCCCATGATTTAAGCTATAAACAATTTTTTGTAAGCAAATAGGCTTGAAAAAATCAGACAAAATGATGAAATGATATTGTCCAAATCCCCCATACATGCAAATAACCACACCACTTAGGATAAGATGACCATTTTATTACAACAAAACACGTGAATAATTCCATAACATTCATGTCATAAATTCAAACATAGCAAATTCACAGTAGGCAGCATTATGCGCTCACCTTCATTTGACTATTGATGTAAAGCAGTGTTAATCCACTGACTTAAGCTCAACCTCCTGTTAGAAGCAGCGTGATACCACTCACTTCTCTAACAAACAACCACCATTCAGCTAACTAAAACAAAATAAAAGAGAAAGGGGAACAGAAGAAAGTTTCAATGCAACCACTCTTCTCTACCCACCAGCCTGATAATAGGCTGTTCCCCCTTACTCGAATACTCCAATATTGTAATCAGATTCTCCAAGAACAAAGAGAGATGCACATTAAACAGGTCCAAACCCAGATCACTTAAATGCACGCCATCCTCCCAAAACCAAATTGGATCCCTATCATCAAAATCCCTATGATCAATAAAATAAATACCTAGCTGCCCCCAAATTCTTGAAAGCCAGTAATTACAAAACGGTAAGCCCACTCAATACTGATAAACTTGACAGCATGCCTCCAACTCAATTTGGCTCTATCTTTGACCAAACTATAATTATAGAGGGGAACCTATGTCTCAAACTTGTCAAATCCCCCACCATAATAGCTAATAATTGCTGCTTTGGAACCCTCCCCAAGTTATTACTTGCCAAATGAAGGACCAAACTACATGGTATTCCAATCCTGAACTGGATGTCTTCAAACTTGTCTATGAGTTGATACCACCTTAGACCTCTAACATCTTACCAAGACACACTCCACCTGTATTTTCACAAGCCCAACTCAGTTCCTTCCAGTCTGATCACTACTCTCTTCACCACCCAATACACAAAGGAGTGGCCCAGTACGACAGCAACCCCACCTAAAAATTAGTAATATACCAAGCATACAAGCCCAGTTTACCGAATATAAGTTAAAATGGCCTTGATTACCACTTTCACAGCCTCTTTATGACCTCCCTTCTCTTGCTAAGTCAGACAATCTACCTGTCTGAAAAGAATGCACAGAAAACCTTTCATCCTGGAGGTCTTGACATTGAAAGGCCTTTCTTATTGAGCATATAAATTTTCTGACCTCCACCACCTTCCCACTATGAGTTCAAAAAAAACAAGTCCTGTGGTCTACCTCCATGTAAATCCTGAAGTTTCTTAACCCATGCCACTGGACAAAGGAGCTCCTCAACACATGTGCATACCCCTACCAACCTGATTTAGATCTGTGCAACCAAACCAGCACTGTTGAAGAGAAGATAAAAATGTCCTTCCATTGCATTGAACCTAACGTGTCTCTAACCCTGAACACTCCTTTGTACATCCACACTGCCATAGTAGTTGGGTTCCCCACCAACAACCACAAGCCTGACAACATCACCCAAAGGGCCTGCTTCATCATAGGCAGCTGCCTATCACTTCTCCTACCACATACCCAATCCCACCCCTCAACATCCGAACTACTGGCCATGATTTGGTTAGGTCCTCTAAACCCACCACTCTAGTAAACATGCTAACAGCTGCAAAATGTACTCTAACTGATCTAACCACACACCCCTCCAGCCACATACAGGGCAAGTAGTGTAACAACAGATTCAGAGAACGTATTTTCTTCTTCTGGCAGCTTCTTTATAAATTCACCAAATGTGGACAGTGCCCCATAATAAGCCTTCCTTGTACATCCCATCCACTATTGCTGAATTAGCCATCTTGCTATGTCCTACCAAGATGATGGCAGCAAGACCAGTTTGATATGTGCCTCTGGGGACAACTATCAAAATCTGTGAAAATGAAAACTAGAGAGGGTGTCAGGTATCAGATTCATTGTACCTGGTAAATTTTCCCCTGAAAAGGAAAAAATAATCAATAAAATTTGCAAAACAAGCTTCCTTAAAACTAACAAAAGCAACTTGTACCAAGCAGTTTTCAGCTTTAAGAAAGGCACTACCGCCAGGTTATCCAAATTAAAAAACACCTTCTAGTCTGCAAATGCTCTTGCCAAACCACTGAAACTGCCCAGATTGGCATCAACTCTAAAAATGCCACATCCTTATTCCTGTCTTCCTCCCTTTCATCTGCCATCAAGCCACAAACCCCTCTCCAATGAAATATGCCCCATCCCACATTTTGAAAAATCAAAAGTCCTCCTGATTAACCCAATCTTTCTGCAAAAAAAAAATACAATTGAAGCAGTCAAGAAATGTAATGTACAAATGCAAATCTCCTTGTACTAGCTCAGTAACTCAAACCCAATAATGTTCACTTTCCTGCCTGTCAACATAAATGCTACTGACTTACAAAATGTCCTACATGGCCTAATTGCCCAGCAGACAAAGTTCAAGAGACCCAATAGCTCCATGTCTTCTTTAATCTGAACCTTGTCCCTAGTCTGAAAGCATGCGATCTTACCTCTCAAATGATCTCCTTTGGGAGACAAAACAAAATCTGACCTGCATCAACTGTCAGACCTAAAAAGCATACAGCTTTGTCCGGATCTTCCAGCCTCTTCTCGGCAAGAGGAATAGCCCACTCATTGCACATATGAATGAAAGCCTGCATCCCTTCTACAACTCCATCATGCCCCTTGTCTACCAAAAGAAAATCATCTAAATAATGCATGGCTCTCTGACTAACCACCTTTTGCTGGCATATCCAGTGAACAGCAGAGCTAAATTTCTCAAAAGTGGCACAGGCCACCACGCATCCAATGGGCATGGTGTTATCAAAATAAAATGTGTTATCAACTACCATACCCAACATTGGCAGTTCATTCTCAAAAGCCATCAACAAATGAAATGATGACACAGTATTGACCTTCACAAGCCATGGATCCACAAACCCCTTAATCACTTCCACAGCATTGTCCAAAGACAGACACCTGACTTGTGAATCCTCCTTACAGGAAGGATAAATGGTGAATCATCCAAAATTCGCCAGGTGACTTTTTGGGAACTAGCCCCAAAGGGGACACCTTAAAACTAATAAAGGGAGGGGAATCAAATAGGTGTAATAACCTTTCTGCCAACAATTCCTTCTTAGTCAGCCCCTGCAAAATCTCATCCTTTCCTCGAACAGAGCGTAAGTTTTTACAAACTGCCCCATCCCCTTTCACCCTTGATTTGATAAAAAAAAAAACTTAAAAACCCAGAAATCAACTCCTCAGCATTCCAAAAACATCCACAACACTTATATTTTAATGGGTTAATGGGAATGCCAAGCTACCTCTCTGTCCTTGAAAACAGGTACTGCCCCTCTGGCCTCAAAAACTACCTCACCCTCTAACCCCTGTTGATTTTGCATCAAGAGTTTCCCACCATCACTCAAGGTGAATGAGACAAAATGATGAAATGATAATGTACATAGTTATTTATTTATTTATTTATTTATTTATTTATTTATTTATTTTACATTTGTTAACAGGGAGTGTCTGCCTGGGCCACAGGCCCTTTTTCAGCAGAGACAAATTACAAATATATTTAGGTGTTTAAACAGCATCACAATACATAGAAAGTTTAGGAATAACATATTTTACATTGTTATTAAGACAGTACAAATGCAGGGAAACAAAGAACATTAATTATTAGCAATAATAGATAATAAAATTCCATGGTATACATTTGTGGATTGAAACACAGTACACTACTTAGCATAGTACATTAGATTATTTTTACAATACTAATTAAGAGCATTTCAGCAGAGGTAGGTAAACCTCTATTAGTAATATGTGTTATTGCCAATTGTAACTGGGATAGTGATAGTACTAGTTTATGTCTTGGCTGATATTGTAGCAGTAATTTAACTTGATCAAGTTTGGGCATATGTAACTGTGTATTGTTTGATTGCACTAGCCTGGTTTTGTGTGTTTGTTCCAAATTAATAGGAGATGAGGTATTCTGAAAATGTATTTTTTGAGGGTTTTCATTAACGCAAAGTCTTAAGAAATGTGATAAAGGTTCATATATAGATGTGCAGAAACAACTGTATAAAACATCAGCCTGCCAAACATTGATGTGTCAATGTAAGATAAAACCTGGAAATGTACATCCAAAAACCTATCATGTATAATAAGAGGGAATGTTAGCTTTTTTTTCATACTGGCTAGTCTATACACATTATCTTGGCATGCAAATGGCTTTATAGGAATAATCAAAAAGGGAAGAGCATTTAATTATATTAATAAATGTAAAGTGCAAATAGCAATGTTGAGGAGACACATTTGGAATGAAATGAGCATATCAATTTGAAAAGAAAGGATTTCTGGATGGATCTTTATTAGAATATCAGGGACAAAGGAAAAGGGAAGTAGTGATACTGATTGGCAGAGGGGCTCCAATAGTCATAAAGAGGAAAAAAGGTAATGATGGTAGATTTGTGGTAGTAAGAGGCTGTTAGCAAAGGAGGAAGATTATGTTGGGGTGTATTTATGTTCCACCAGAAACGGGCATTATGGAGCTTATTAAAGTTTTGGGAGAAATAATCAACTTTCAGCAGGAAATAATACATATAGATAGGGAATGGAACTTGATTCTTAACAGTGAGGATGTATCAGAGGCCCTAGAAGGGAAAATATAACAAAAGAGGGTAGATAACATTTCATATGAAAGACATGAACTCAGTAGCAGGAACCCAGCTAGAATTTACATAATATTCCCCGAGGTACAATAACTGGCATAGACTGGATAGAAATTATATTTTACTGGAACATGTGCATTTAATTGAACTCTTCAACATACGTCCAACAACTATTTCTAATCATCCACCAATAAAAACTGAGATAAAAATGCGGTTTAATGAAGTAAAAATTAGACAATGGTGCTTTCCACCCACCTGTTAAAAAGGTAGAAATTTACAGAATGGGTATGGAAAATATGCAAGAATTATTAGCAAAGATAGAAAATTCTTCAGAAGGAATAGCTAATGAAGGAATAAAATAAAAATGGAGTTTTAGAATAGCATAGAAATAAAACAGAACGCAATATGGTTAAGAAGCTATAGATATTATTTAGAGGGGCTGACAATGATTGAAGTATTATAGAATAAGAAGAATCTCACAGAACAATAAGATGAGTAACTGCAGAGTGCTAAAGTGAAAATAGGTTGCAGCTGAATAAAATGCATGAGTTCAGAATGATTCTTGTTAAGCAACAATTGTTTGTAACAACTCCAGAGCATAAACACTTTTAGCACACAACTTAGGTAACAGAAAGTAGAAAGGGTTTTCATCAGACTTAGGGAGCCTATGACAAGAAAAATAACTAGAAATCCTATAGAGGTATTAGCGATAGTGTGGATGTTTTATTAAAATTTGTATAAAGCAGAGGAATGTGCTAAGGGGCACACATGGAATATTTATGGAAGACTTAATTATGCCAAGATTAGAGGAAGATGAGGTTCAACAATTAATGGTTAAGATGTGAGAAGATGAGATGAAAATAGTGATGGACAATCTGCAGGGAAGTCTACAGGAATAGATGGCATTCCCGTGGAAGTTTGGAGACTAGAAGGGAAGAAAATTATAAAGATCTTGATGATTTTTACACCATTTTAAAGGGAGGGAAAACACTAGCATCTTTTAAGAAAGCTGTGGTGGCTGTATTACCTAAAGGAGATAAAGACCCATCAAGCCCAGCCTCATATAAACCCATTTCAATTTTAAACTCGAAATAATCAAATGGTATCACATGCCATAAACTTATCAACTTCCCAATAAGTAAACATCCTACCTATACTGATATAGGTCAAACAGTAATAAATAAAAATTCAAACATCTAGTACAAGAATGAATGACCAATGTTGTTGCCAACAAACATGTTTCATATTGATATTTTATTAACATACTATGGTTGTTTGAACAAGTTAGCCATTGGTCCTTATTGCAGAGGTTTTACAGCAATTGCATGTAACTCATTGGCAACAACATTGGTCATTCGTTCTTGTACTACATTTTTGAATTTTCTGACCTGTGTCAGTATAGGAAGGATGTATACACTGAAAATTATATTTTTGGGGAAGTTGATAGGTTTATGGCATGTGATGCCATTTGATTGAGTACTTAGGGTTGGATGAATATAGTGTGCATGAATTAATATTGATTACATGTTTTGACTGGCCAGTGCATTTTGCAGACAGCTGATGATTTGCTGTTGAAAAATCTTTTCATTTAAGGAAGTGGATGTTTTTAGAGCAATGAATTAGCATATATTATAGAGATCTGTTAGTTTTAATCCACAGACGATTTTTGACTATTTGCTATTTTAAATATGATGCTAAGTGAACTTTTGTTAATGGTTTGATGAAGCAGTCTCTTGCATTGTGAAAGTACTTACCTTTAATAAACATTTTGCTCAAATTATTCAGTCTTGTGTCGGCGTATCTTGTATTGTTTTCATTCAGCATTTTACTACTTTTCAGATTAACCATTAATCCTTGGCTCTGGTCTCATTATTTTGGATATCTTTTTAACAGTACTCAGACCCTCTGGTGTACACTTTGTCTCATCATTTAATGATTATTCTATTTAACTTTTTTAATTTTAACTTTGCCTTATTCTTTTAAAGATTAATTCTAATGGAATCTAACTATATTATCTTTAAATGTTAATGGTCTAAATAATAAAATTAAAGGAGGTTCAATCTTTAAGAACTGTGATACCTTTAAGCCACAGATCTCATTTTTTTCAAGAATCCCACTTTAATGATAATGATAAAAATGTATATAATCCTAGCAAATATGAAATTCTTTCTCATTCTACCTTTAATAGTAAAAGAAGGGGAACAATGAGCCATTGGGCAAAAAGTATAAAAACACCTTGTTAATAAATTATACAATAACAGAACTTTGACCTTAGTTGACACTTACTGGTTTATAGGTATTGGTCTCAAGCATGTTAGAAAGTTACTTGATATTATATTAAATAAACTAAAAGGTACATTAATACTAGGAGGCAATTTTAAATGTAATCTTGATAAGAAAGAAACAAGCTCTTTAAAACAATTAAAACTTTATTCTACTGCTAAAGCTTTAAAAATTAGATAGATTTATGAAATATAAAGGTCTCATTTTTTCTAAATGATCAAGATTATCTACAGTTCACTCACATTTCATCTGTTTTTGGCACCCAAACCAGAACTGATGAGTTCATTTCACGTGACTTAGCATCCAGTTTTAAAATTTCCCCTTGTCCCTTCTCATATCATTAATCTGTAATCCTAAACCCATTGACTAATTTCAGCCCTCTCCCAATTAGTACTAGAATTCATCTTATGTTGTTAATTTGACCTGACAGATTACCAATTGGCAGGTTGGACACAGAGAGGACACAGCCAATTAAAGTTACCACCAAAAAGAGATCAGTCACCAGTGAAGTCCCCCAGGGCTGTGTGCTGGGACCTCTCTTGTTTGGCATTTACTTTTCTGAAGTAAAAGTAAATACCAAAGGCCTCTGGCTGACTAGATTTGTAAATGACTGCAACCTAAGAGAAGTCATTGAATTCCCAATGACTTAGCCATCCTGCAGAAAGGTTTGTCGCAAAATAAATAACTGGTTCCAAAATCATGGACTGAAACTACATGCAAAAATGCATTATTGCATCTTTTGGGAAGCCATCTACCCCAGTAAACTACCATAATGAGTTGACCTAGTTGTTCAGGATTTGGGAATTTATGTGGACAGTGACCTACCTTTTCACCAGCATAGGTCCATAGTTGTAATAAAGTCCTTTATATATTGCACAGCTTATAAACAAAGGAACAGTGTCTAGATTTAGGGATGTCATTGTCCAACTTCCTTAGTCCTCATTAGGTCAATCATTGACTATAATGCCTTGTTTGGCATGTATCTGTCTAGACACAAGCAAAATCTGGATTGCCCACAGAGTTACCTTACTAAAACAATACAAAGCCTGAACAACATGTCTGAAATGGACCAAAAAAAGCCCTGTCATTGTACTCTGTATCCTAAAGACTGCTAAGAGTTTACTTGTGTTTGGCATACAATGCATCTTCTAACCCATTACTGTTGATACATCAGTAAGTCAAATTACATCAGAAATAATTGGTCTAGGGATCTAAAGCTCTTGTACAACACCAACAGAACAGTTTGGAGGGGCAGGTGTATCTCACAGAGATATTGCTACTCTGGAACAGGTACCCTGTCCACATAAAACAAAGCTCATCCCTGTCCATTTTCAAGCACAACTTAGATTTATAGATGGGAAACAGAAAAGTTACCCCAGGACTTCCCACTATACTACTAATGGGCAGAAGCAGCTCCTAAGTACTTTATACCCCTAAAATTATCTATGTTATGATCCCATTTATTCTTATTTATTTATTTTATTTATTTATTTGTTTCAGTTTGTTAACCGGGAAAGTCCATTGGGCCAAGGTAGCCCATTTTCAATGGAGGCCTGAGGAAAAAGCTCCAGACAGAAAGACAAAATACAATATACAATGTATTAGTACAGCATATGAGAACAACATTTTAACATTCAATATACAGCAAGGCAAAATTTTACATATGTTGATATATATGAGCTGAGTCAATCACTTATAAGATATTAGCAAAAACAATACATTTATGTTCATTTAATACACTACATGTACTTAGGCAAAGGGATTTTAGAGAGATGAATTGAAGCAGTGGCAGAGATTAGAGTAGAATAGAATAGGGATAGGTATCAGGAATCAGGTAGAATGGGTACAGGAGCACTTCCAGAGGGAGCAGAGGTGAGAGTGGAGTAGGGTTTTAAAGAATGGTAGGTTAGGGGTAGTTCTAATGTAAGGGGGAAGAGAGTTCGATAATCTGGCAAGGGAGAATGATAGTAGAAGTTGCCCTGGTGCGTGTAAAGGCTTGTAAAGTTCTAAGAGGTTCTGATTTGCGGATCTAAGTGTTATATGTGACTGGTGAAGTTTTAGGAAAGAGGACAGTGATGGGCAGTTAGAAGGTTTGAAAATTAGCTTGTGTGTTGTAGTTAGTTGAATGAAATTTAGGTAGCTTGGGAGTTCCAACCAATTTAGAGCATGGAGGGAGTTGCAATGGCGAGTAGAGGATTTAGATCCTGTGGCAAACTTTGAAATTTTGTTATAACATGAGGAAAGTTTAGATTTTAGGGATGATTGGAGGTTGGAGAGTAGCAGAGCTCCATAGAAAAGGGAGGGTAGGAGGTAGGTGGTAGATAGGAGTTGTCTAGAAGACAGAGAAAGGTAGCGCCTGTGTCGATAAAGCATACCAAGTTTTTGATGAGTCTTTAATATTGGTCTGTAGGTGGATATCATATTTTAGCTGGTCATCGATAAGAACGCCCAGAAGTTTTATATGGGGAACTATTTCAATAGTTGTTTTGTTTAGGCTAAGTATAGAGAAGGATGCTTTTTCAGCATCAGTATGTCTAGAAGGGGTAAAGATCATTATTTTAGATTTGGAGGCATTTAGGGCTAGGTGATTGTCAAGCATCCAGGACTCAGTGGAGGAGAAGGCTTCTTGCATAAGGTTTATTAGTAAAGGAAGAGTTTCGGCTGAGCAGATGATAGTGGAGTCATCTGCATATTGCACCAGTTTAGCATTGGGGATCTTTTGGTGGAAATCATTGATGAAAATGTTAAATAGTAAAGGACCCAAATTAGAGCCTTGGGGTACACCTGTTGGGGTGTGAAGGAAAGAGGAAGTGCAGTAGTTCCATTTTACAGCTTGTTCCATGGCTGAGAGAAAGCTGGAGAACCATTTGACAGATGAAGAGGAGAGATTAAGATGGGAGAGTTTAGAAAGTAGAAGCACATGAGAGACAATGTCGAAAGCTTTAGATAAGTCGAGGAGGAGCATAGTAACTATGTTCCCAGAATCACAAGCAGAGTTAATGATTTCGAGGAAGGAAAGAAGGGCAGTGGTGGTGCTATGTCCTGGTATAAACCCATGTTGGGTAGGAGTTAGGAGTTGGTTGTCCAATAGGTAGGGTAATAGTTAGAGGTGAATACATTTTTCCAGTATCTTAGAGATAGGGGATAGGATAGCAATAGGGTGAAAGTTGGAGATTGAGCAGTTTGTACCTCCCTTATGGAGGGGGATAATGAAGGCTTTTTTCCAGAGGTATGGTACATAGGACTCCTGAATGGAGCGATTGATTAGGATGCTGATTGGAAGGGCTATCCCAAGCAGCTAGTTGGAGAAATTTGGATGGAATGTCATCTGGGGCATTTGAACAAGGTTTTAACTTTTGTAGGAGCTTTTTTATAGTGTGGGTAGGAATGGATTTGAGAGTAAAAGGGGAAGACTTAGGGTTCATGGATGTTAAGTTTTTGTTATCAGTTAAGTTGTGGGGTGTTGTTAGGGAAAGAAGAGGTGAGTTTGCCTATGGAGTCAATGTTAAAGGAGTTAAATTGGGTAGCTAGGTGGAGGTCTGGTGTGTCTTATTATTATTAGGGATCATATATAATTATCAATCAAAAAATAATAATATAAATATAAATAAATATATAAATATATGTACATATGTTTTTAAATATTTTACATTTGGTTACCAGGAAAGTTCAACTGGACACAGGTCCTTTTGCAGCGGAGGGCCTGGGAGAAAAGCTCCACATACAACACATTACATAGTACAATAAAATGACGTTATAGTACATTGTACAATAAAATAAAAGCTACCGTAGTACTGAAGTGTATGACAATAGGTACATATACTAGCATATCTGGTTTACAAAGAAGTCTTATGATACTGAATGAGCGAGAAAAAGAGTACATACTTGTCAAGTGAAGAGGAGAAGAATAGAAGAATTTAAAAGTGATTTGAGAGATGTAAAGCAGTTCCTATATAGGAGGAGTCAGAGAATCAGTCAAAGACTATGTTTATTATTATTATTATTTTTTTTTTTTTTTTTGTTAGTTGGGTAAGAAAACCATCTGATGTCAGGATGGAATGTTTTCTGTTGGGTATGGAAAGGGGTTGTGCATTACACTATCCTGGACTGACACATATGCAGAGCAATGAAACCTCTTGGTGTGTTTTTAGAGCTTTTTAAAATTTGATAAGGAGAAAGTGGCTGAGATGTCTGTGGGCAGGAGATTCCATTTTTTAGCTATGAAATTTGAATAGAGGGATTCTCCAGCTGTATTGTTGGCTTTAATTACATCAAGAAGGAATTTACTACTGGAACGAAGGACCCTGTTACTGGAGTAGGAATGTAATAAATTTTGCAGTGCTGTTTTTTTTAGGGTGATACAGAACCTTGTAGGCTAGTATGAGTTGGCTGTAAAGGAGAACAGAAGGAAGTTCAAGCTGTTTAAGGGCCAAGCAGTGATGTGATCTAAATGGAGTTTCAGTGGCAAAAAGCAATTTTGTTATAGCAGGTATCTAGTTTAATTTTATCTGATTTTCTAAGACTGATGAGGAGTGGGAAGCACAGAGAAGTGCAGAGATGACGTGTTTGTGTTATTGTGGCCTTAGTGTTTTTTGTGAGAAATTGTTTATTTCTGTATAGTATATCTAATTTTTTATGAACCTTCTTTATGGTAAGGGAGATATGAATACAGAATTTCATGTTGCAGTCAATCTTAAACCCCCGTAGTTTAGTGTAGGTGCAGGAGAGATACTTGTTTTGTTATTGGATATGATATTAAATGTTAGACTGGGAGCTGTGTGTGTTGTGTGGGCAAAATTTGCCATCCTAGTCATTGGCCGGTGGTTACTATTGTATCTGGTCTTTTTGGAATATTTTACTGTTTTTCTTTGCCATTGGAAATGACACACTGTATTTATGTGGAATTATGGACTATAAATAAATCTTTTTTCTTCCGCTTTGGAATGTTTTGAAGTGCTGGAGTTACTGATATGTGTCTATTGGGGTCTGTGTACTTCATTTCTGGTTCATTTACTTTACTTTATATGTTGGGATTTTATATATATATATATATATATATATATATATATATATATATATATATATATATATATATATATATATGTGTGTGTGTGTGTGTGTGTATGTATATATATATATATATATATATATATATATATATATATATATATATATATATACACACACACACACACACACACACACACACACATATATATATATATATATATATATATATATATATATATATATATAAATGGATCTACTACAGAAGCTCAGAGTTTCAAAATTTCAAATGGTCGAGACCATGTGATTGAAGTTTTGAAATTTAGAAAACCTAATAAAAAAATAAAAAAACAATTTTTTTTACATTGCACCCCCACATCCACTGCTAATTAAATATCCCATTCCGCACTGTATGGCAATATCCATTCAAAATGTTGGAAGTTTCAAAATGTCGCTCTTATGGTCTTGGCCTTTTGAAGTTCAGACTTTTGAAACTTCAAGCTTCTGAGGGGGATTGATTTATTTTATATATTTTCTTTGGAATGTGTTATTGATTAATTTTTGTGATGATGTACAACATGAAAAGTATACTGGAGAATTACTGGCATACACATATGCAGATGTGTTTGGGTGTCTGTATAGACATCCATCCATACACACACACACACACACACACACATATATATATATATATATATATATATATGTAAGGTCGCATCTCAAAATATCGAAAGTACATTTGATTGAAATGTTGTAACCATAAATTTTGATTTTTAGTAATTCAACAGATTTATTTTGATGTACAAGGTCTTATTGTACCAGAAAAGTTAGAAGAATGTGAATTACGTTGGCAAATAATTTTGAATGCAACACAGTTTCCAGGCTTGAATGAATGCACAAGTATTTCTAGTATTTAAAAAATGAAAAGGTATGGCTGTTATATGTAAACTAAAACAGGTTGTACCTTTAAATTTTAATAGTTTTAATTGTTCATTAATTAGGGGAGTTTCTATGGAGTGTATTTAAGGGCTAACTTTTTTTGTATGAGAATTGTTCTGATGAAGTCTGGTCTTATGCAGATGAAAGCGCTTAACCCTCAATAAATTTTGGCTGCACTCAGGTCTTCTCTCCTGGTGGTTTGTTTTTATTTGGTGTTCATAGTCTTTTGGGTTATTATGTCTAAAGGAGCCTCTGGGAGTGGAGGGCCCCTTGGTGGCAACCAGAAACAAACAGAGAAGGATAGTGGTGTTGAACTATCTAACCAACTGCAGCAAGTAAGCTCCCAGCTTGCTAGTGCAACAGCACAAATGCAGAAAATTATGGATGCATCTATACAACTATATGGCAGTTTGGGTGTGCCCTTGACCCAACCTACACCAATTAGTGGAAATGTTTCTCAAGTTGAACTAAGTCCAGTGGTTAATCGATGGGAAAAGAATACTTTTGAATTTGCTGTTGAAGCGGGAGCTAACAGACATCCAGTACTCAATGCACCTACTCTTGCAGTGAGATTAAAATTGTTTAATGATTCTTTCTTACAATACAAAAAATTGCAGTTAGAAAATAGTTATCTAGAGAGAAACACTGAACTGCAGCAAGTCCCTAGAGGCTTAAGGGTTTGTTGTGTACCTAATGGGGTTGTCAACAGCAGTGAATTTCTGAAAGAATTGGAAACCGTGTTTAATACAACTGGCTTAGATGTTTTAAAACTGATGTTAAAGTAAAATAACAAGAAAATAGAAGAACTGACAGCTGTTTTAGATAAGCACATCGGTTACATTACATCTGACCGACTATTTTTGCAAGTAAAGGATTCTTTTGATAACGCCTTTAATTGTGTGGACAACATTTGTGCAGATATTTTTAATCGAAAGTGCAACAAATTGAGGAGAGATTTGGATGACTATCAAAAACAGAGAGTGTACCCTAAACTGGCCATCTCTGTTAGCAACCAACAACAGCATTTGCCTACATGGGGGGGTGGATATGTCACAGGAATGGAGGTTTCAACATGAACCCTCCCCTGACCCTCCAGAGTTATGGCATTCTCAACATTTGCAAGATCGACTACAACAAAACCATTTTTCCTACCAGCATTCAAGTAACAAGGGGTATCAGGAAACCCCCCCCCCCAGAGACTACCAATAGCAAGGAGCGAGACCCAAGAAGAGGAACAATGGTTTAGACGGCTGCAGGAGATGGAGAGCAAAGAAAATTTTGGTAATTTCAACACATGTTGTAACCGTATTCAAGACTTTTCAGAGAACTTGCATTCAGTTACTAATTTATCTTGTGAAACTGACAGTGCAAATACTGGTGTTATCTTATTACACCAATGGGTTGGGATTTGATTTGTCTTCTTCTTCTGTTTTTCAATTGAGAGAATCTAGTATTAATGTCAGTTTTAATAGTACCATAAACAGCTTTGAGCAAACTTGATTTACTGTGCATTCAATGCCTTCGGAATTGGGTATAGTTGAATGTGCTGATAGAAAAGTGTATTTGTAGCATTCAATAATGAAAATACTGATCATATGAACATTTTTGAAACTGTGGACAACGTTGTTTTTTCTGATATACATGCATCTTTTTTCCCCCAGTTGATTTTAATTTACTAAGTAATTCTATGAGAGAGCAATTGAATGTAGATATGGTTGTGGATTTAAATTAAGAACAGGGTGCTATGACCCCGGTTGTGATTACTAATGCAGTGGGGGATTTTAAGTTGTTTAACTATTCAAGTAAACATTTGGAACCTGTTCATGCAAACCTACTATCTAAAGGATTTACCATTGTGCCCTGCAGAGATGCTAATATTGCAGATGTGTTTATTGAGTTTAAAATGTTTTTACATAAATTGAATTTAGGTATGTATTTTTGTAACCAAATTGGTGATTATGCATAGGGGAGATGGGTTGTAAAAGGGCTAATACATTTACCCCCCCCCCTTAATAACAAATTAGTAGCATTTCAAAAGATTTGCAAACTGGATTTTAGACAATTTTTTAACAAAAAGAATAAAAAGGCCAAACAAGGGTTTTATAATTTGGATGAGGAAGAGAACAAATTATTGTATGATCTTATTCACAATAGGAACTTGTGTTTTATGAAGCCTGATAAAGGCAATGGCTTAGTAATTATGGATTAGATAGATTATGTAGGTGCCATGAATAATATATTAACCGATGGCAGTTATGAAGAAATTTCACGCAATGAAATTAATGTTGCTCGGTATAAAATTGACTTGTTGTTGGAAGACATGATTTTACAAAGTAATATTACCTTGGATGAGCATATTTATATGAAGAATGAACATCCTGTAGTTGGAAGTATATTTGGCACCCCCAAAATCCATAAAACCCTGTCCAATCCACCTTTTAGGCCTATTGTGGATTCAAAAAGATCTAAAACTTATTTTATAGCATGTTTCTTAGACAAACAGTTTAAAAAGGCTTTACAAACATTTGAATACATCTGTAAGGATTTGTGGCATTTTTTGCTCGGTTTGAACAATGTAGACACAAGGGGGAATTTTATTTACTTACAATGGATGTTCATAGGTTCATAGGTTCATACTAGGCTATCTGCCCTAGGGCATTTATAAGCCTAGCCAGAGTTGTGTGGCTTTCACCACCCCTTAGGTTGAAGAATACTATACCCATTAGTTTGCCGTGCCTCTGTCCAGCAGTGATACAGAGATGATCCCCGGGGTAAACCTACGATCTCCCATCCACTGGTCAAGATTCCTCTTGAACAGAGCCAGTGAGGTGCTCTGTCTCACATGGACCAGAATTCTGTTCCACAGCATAGGGAGTCTCTGGGTGATGAATCTGTCCCTCCAGCACGTCCTATTTATATCCGTGTTGAGGTTTAAGTCTCTTGCTCTTGTGGCTCTGGTGGATTTGGATTTTTTGAGGTGGAGCATGTCCATTAATTCCGGGTTGCACATGGCCTTGTATGTCAGGCACAGGTCACCTCTGAGCAGACGGTATGCGACTGAATAGAGCTGGAGTTTCTTCAGTCGGGCAGCATATGGCATATTTTTGAGCCCCTTTATCCTTTTGGTGAGGAACTTTTGGGGTCTTTCCAATTGCTGCAGGTGTCGGGTAAGATACATTGCGAATGGGGCATTGTACTCAATCATTGGTCTGATAAGTGAAGAGTACAGGGGAACAATGACCTCCCTTGATCTGGATGTGAATCCCTTCATAATCAGATGGGCAATGTAGAAGGTCCTCCTAACCACTTTGGCAATGTGAGTGTCAAAAGAAAGGTTACTGTCAACTTGGATCCCCAGGTCCCTGATAACCTCTTCTGTGCTTAATGGATTGCCACCTATGTGGTAACTTGGGGTTACCTTGTTTTTACCAAAGGGTATGACTATACATTTTTTGGCGTTTAGCTTAAGGCCATGGCTCTGGCACCAGTTATCCATTTCTATGAGACTCTCTGAAGGATATCTGTGTCTGATGGATTTTCAACTATGGCGCCCAGTTTGCAGTCATCTGCAAACTTTGTCAGCCACAATCCTCCTATGTTTGCCTGCACTTCTGAAAAGTAGATGACGAACAAGAGAGGGCCCAGGACTGAGCCCTGTGGGACACCACTTGTGACCGGCTTGGAGTCTGACATGGGACCAGCAACTCTAACCCTGTGGGTTCTGTCCTTGAGCCAGTTTGCAACCCATCGTGTGACATATGGGTTTACATTTAAGCTGGTGAGCTTTTCTATGATACCCGAGTGGGGTATTGTGTCGAAAGCTTTTGCAAGGTCAAGGTAGGTTGTGTGAACTGCCTTACCCTCATCAATGGCCTTGGTGACTGTTTCAAAAAAGTCGACCAAGTTCAAGAGGCATGATCTGCCCTTGACAAAGCCGAATTGGGTAGGATCCAATGTCTGTAGGTCCCCTATGTCTTTATTTATGAGTTCCATTATGATCCTCTCCATAGCTTTGCAGACCAGGCTTGTTAAGCTTATGGGGCAGTAATTACCAGGGTCCATAGAAGCACCGCCTTTGTGGAGTGGGACCACAGTTGCTGTACGCCACTCTTTGGGTACGTATCCTGTGGTAAGGCTAAGATTAAACAGCAGCCTTATGTGTGGGTTTAGTTCCTCACTGAGTTCATGTAGCACACAGCCGGGGACACCATCCGGTCCCATTGATGCTGTGTTTTTAGCTTTAGAGAGAGCACCTCTCACCTGGGCATTTGAGATGATTGGGAGGCTGCACTCTGCTGGGATAGATATTTCTCCTTTTGGGGGGGAGGGAGGGGAGAAATTTTCACTGAACCTGTCTGCCAGTATGTTTGCAATGTCTGTGGGTTCAGTGATTTTTGTATCATTTTGGACTAATTCTGAGCATATCTGGGAGTTTCCACCCAGATTTCTAACATAGCTAAAGAAGGCCTTGATTGTCTTTTGAGTCCTTGGCGATTTTTCTCTCAAAGTTGGCCTTGGATGATTTTATGAGTGATAGTAGTTTTTTACTAGTATTGATCAGAGATGTCTTCCCTTTTAGGGATTTTGCTCTATCTTGTAGTAGCTTTCTCCTCTTGTTGTAAAGTTTGTTTATGGCTGGGGTCCACCAGATTGGGCGCTTGCCTTTGGTGGAAAGGGTCTTGATTTTATTTGGGATTGCTTGATCCATGCAATTCTGGAGGTGCTCGTAGAAAGCATTTGTAAGGGATTCAGCAGCGTGGGTTGTGGTTTCCAATGGCTCAGGGGCCTTGAAGGATACCACACCAGTCTTAAGAAGTGTGAAGTTGGCTTTTGAGAAGTTCTTCACTGTGGTCTTTTTTGTTGGGGGTGGGGGCGGGATGTGGATCTCCAGTGAGATTAGTTTATGGTCTGATCTCACCAATGAGGGATATACTTCCGGTGTGGAGCATTTTGTCCCCATGTTTGTGATGATCAGGTCTAGTATATTTTCACCTCTTGTGGGAATGGTGACAAGTTGTTCCATAGCATTTGAGTTTATGAACTCCAGAAACCTTTGAGCTAGGGTATTGGGGCTTGAGTAATGTTCCCAGTCTATGTTTGGGTAGTTGAAGTCACCCAATATGATGGTGTTTGGAGAGACATTTATACTCTCCAGTGTCTTCAGGAAGGCTGTGTGGGGTTCCTGAGTTTGAGAGGGTGGCCTGTAACATGCTACAAACTGTAGAGCTGTTTTGCCTATGGTTAATTGCACCTGAATGGTCTCTGATGCTTCATGAGTTGCCACCAGCCTGGAGGTGTGGGTATCCTTGATGAATATGGATACACCCCCTCCTTTTGTGGTACGGTCTGGGTTTTGGGGCCGGAACGCATGATATGAGGTAAAACCTGATAGTGCCGGGGTGCTCTCAGGAGCCTTGAACCAGGTTTCAGTCACAGCACAGACATCAATGTTCTCCATACTGAGGAGGGCTTCAAGGGCGTGCATCTTGAAATTTAGACTTCTGGCATTGAGCAGCATTACCCTTAGTTTTTTTCCATTATTGTTTTCTAGGGCGGTGGGTTTAGAATTTGAGCCTTGTCTAAAAAGGCACTATGGGGTGGCAAGAGCCTTTGCCAATATCCGGAAACCCAGGGGTGACAGGTGCAAGCCATCCCTTGCGAAGCAGCGTGGCTTGTCAAGCATGTCATTCCAGGCAGACAGACATTGGATCCCCTTAGAATGACACCAGAAATTAAGCCAATTATTAAAACTGATCATTTTGTCTCTGTATTGTGGCATCATTCTTGGTGAAGGTAGGATACTGCTCAGGGTCAGGGTCATACCAGCCTGGGCTACATAATCTGAAAGCTCCTTTATGTCTCTTTTCATGTAGTCCAGGGAGGTACGTCTCAGGTCATTCACACTGGCATGGACAATGACTGAGTCATACTTGTACTTGCTGTGGAGTGACCTGAGTGCTTGTGTTATGTGGCGGATTCTAGCGCCCGACAGGCAGCTTACTGTGACCCTCTCCTTGTTCAGTCTGGTGAGTGGGACGTCAGTGTGTCTGACTATGGAGTCACCTATGGCAAGTGTTTACTTAGTGTAATCCCCCAGCAAATGGATCTGGAGTGGCTAGAAGCCCAATTGGTACTATCAAGAAGGTTTGAAGGACATAGGATAAACACCCTCATTACTTTAATGGAAGTAGTATTAAATCACAATTATATTTTCTTTGAGGTGCAATTTTTCAGACAGATGGTGGGGGTTGCTATGGGGGCAGCGTGTGCCCCATCTTCGCTAATCTTGTGTTGTCCTTTTGGGAATGTAACATATTGTTCACTAGTAAATTTAAAGTATTCATTTCTAACTACACATGTTTTTTTGATGATGTATTTTTTTTTGGAGAGGCCCTTTATGTGTTTTAAATGAGTTTTTTGAATTTATGAACAGTTCAGTTGGGTTTTTAAATTTTACCTATGAATACAATAGAAATAGAATTTCTTACCTGGATGTAGAAGTTTTATTGGACCAGGATCAGGGGCATTTATATTCCATAATATTTAGAAAACCCACTTTTCCGAATGCATATTTGGACGATTCGAGCTGTCATCCCCCTCACCAGAAAAAAGCAATAGTGAAGGGTCAACTGGTGAGGGTGGCTAGAATGGTCACAAGGAAGTTAGATTTTGAGCAGGAAATAAATTTAATTTTGAAAATGTTTACAGTGAGGGGTTACCCTGAATCTCTATTGAACAGTTTGTGTATGGAAATTATTGATAAGAGAAATAGAAATATATATTTACCCATATTAAATTTTAACACTGAACCTTCCTTGGTTTTTGAAAATCAAAATAAAAATATTAGTAACATTAAAACTAATGTGCGATTTTCTTTTATTAGTACATACAATAAGGACAGTGAAGAAATTTGTGGGATTATTAAGAAAAATTGTCCGTTGTTAATTTTTGACCAGGATTTAGTGGATTTATTTGGAAGTGCCCCCAGTTGTGTGTTCAAAAGGGATTTAAATTTTAAAAACCTGCTTGAAAGAGGCAGTTATAAAGAAGGGCACTCTAATAGGAGACTAGGAAATTTTAAATGTGGAAAATGCAACCAGTGTGCTTATATAATGGAAACAGGGTGTGTATTTGAGTTAAATGGAAAAAATTGCATATACATTCACATTTTGATTGTTTGTCTAGTATCATTGTTTACCTGGTGAAGTGCCTGGATTGTCCTGCATGTTATGTAGGAAAAACTGTTAGAACTTTTAAATCCAGGATATATGAGCATATTATGGATATTGCAAAAAAAAGTTAAAACAAATGCATTGAGTAGGCACATTGACAAATGTTGTAACCATAAATTTAGATTTTTGGCAATTCAACAGATTTATTTTGATGTACAAGGTCTTATTGTACCAGAAAGGTTAGACAAATGTGAATTACGCTGGCAAATAATTTTGAATGCAACACAGTTTCCAGGCTTAAGTTAATGCACATGTATTTCTAGAATTTTAAAAATGAAAAGGTATGGCTGTGATATGTAAACTAAAACAGGTTGTGCCTTTAAATTTTAATAGTTTTAATTGTTTATTAACTAGGGGAGTTTTTATGGAGTGTATTTAAGGGCTAACTTTTTTGTATGAGAATTGTTCTGATGAAGTCTGGCTTACGCAGATGAAAGCACTTAACCTTCAATATATTTTGGCTGCACTCAGGTTTTCTCTCCTGGTGGTTCGTTTTTACATTTGATTGAATGCTGAAATGACTGAATTCCCAGTTTTATAGAGGTTATAAGAAGGAGGGTGCAGGAAAATGAACATTTCACTAAGAAGATTATAGTGGTTAGTGTGTGTGTTCACGGGTTCAAGAGGTAGGGTAAGGGGATAGAGTTACTGTTTTGCTTGTTTGGTTTTCTGCGTGTTCTGTGTACTTTTATTTTGTGTAGTGATACTATTAGGGCTAGGGCTTTACGCGTAGAATTAGGATTAGCACACATGACTGCACCACCTAACCTGCCTGTGGTAACCTTAACCCTCCCCCTGCCTTCAAACCTAACTCTACATTATGTTATTAAAAACCCTTTCCCTAACAGTACCACTACCAAGATGACATGTTATTGCAGTAATTGATGTGGATGATATAGAATATTCATAGCTGGATAGACTAATTAGATATTTTGTGATTTGATATTATGAGTTTTAGATATTTCATTATATAAACATATATAGATATTACTACTGAAACATCGGGGACTATTTCACTGACTTAATATCCCAGGATGACTGTAACAGCAGATAGCAACATCCCGTTTTCACAACAGCACTCAGACTTGAATATCAAAATCTCCAAAGGGTGTGGAACCAGGAACAAGTGCCACTCCATGTGTTCTGTAGAAGTCCAACAGTATGTCCCAATATCTGTGTCCTATTATATAGTTGTCCTATGTTACTCTCACATGATAATTTGATATCCACAATTTCAATGGTAACTGATTTTATATATATATATATATATATATATATATATATATATATATATATATAGTGTGTGTGTGTGTGTGTGTGTGAGTATGTCTGTTTGTGTGTATGTCCCCTCCCCTTATGACTGTCTTTCATTCCCTGGGCATTTGCTTTCACTGCTATTTATGACTGCATTTCTTTCTCCCAGAATCTATCATGTATTTTCCTCTACCTAATTATGCTTCATCCTCTGATGCAGAGCTTGTGGGATATAATACACAGTGTGTCTCAAATCCTTGAACTTTATCTCAAATGTGGCACTTTTTTGGGTAGATATAAAAAAAAAATTAGTATTACATTTTGCTGTACAATACTTCTCTATCTGTACATACTAGTGACATTTTTTTATCATACGTTTTATAAATTCATGAGTGATCTGTAGCATCTGTGAAAGCTATTGCTTCACAATAGAGATCTCACCACACAAAACAAAGAAATGTGATCGCCTGTAACCTAAAGATTCTGCAGGGTAGAATAATGTTCTGATGTAAAGTAAGTCCCTCGGTGGGTACCATTATTAGAAGAAAGAGTCACTTGGGGCATCCAGTCAAAACTCTATACATAGTAAACAATTCTCTATACTGTGACCTAAATATCTCATAGAAATAATTCCACTAAGATATGTTAGTATTTCTCTGAAATGACATCTACTATTAAAATATGTTTCACATGCTGTAGAATAATTAAAGAAACATTTTGCATAGCATCTGTGTAGAATCAGTACAATTGGCTGTAAACAGAACGCTGCATACTTTGGTCTGTGTTCAGTTACATTACTATTACAAAAAAGGTATGACCGGGACTTGTACATCACTCTTTCAGTATCAGAATGCATGTTTTTTTTTTTCCTGATTTTATAATAATGATACCAAGTTGTACCTCTGAATTTAAGAATTTTAACAATCAGAATACTGCCCCACATGTGTCAGAGTAAAAAGTCAGAAAACATTTTCTTATTAACTTAATAAGAGCAACACTTGACATCATATACTACCTATAATTAATGATACGTAACCTTTTTATAAGCAAAGTTCAGTGAATCAATATTTATTTATTATAAATAATTGCAACGTTATTAAGGACATCAGTAAATCTAGGTGGAACAAAGGCAAATGTTAGCACAAATATAGAACTGTATAAATCATAGCAGTTTAGACATAAGATCAGAAGCATATGGAAATATTTCAACAGAAAGTATGTTTTTAAGTAGTTTCTCATATACTGTATGACTACTGATTAATCTTTCCATTTTAAATAATCATTCATTCCAAATGCATATTCCCTTATGTGATATTTACATTTTGAGACAAAAAAAGATATCCTGTGATACCTGGTCTTGCATAATGTGCTATTGCTGCATATAGGAAGTATTTCTTACTTCATTCTCTTTATCACTAGAAAAATTTACTTTTGTTTTTCTATTTTTGTTCCAAAGTACAGTGACAAGCGGGAAGACTGAACTATAACACATTGAGAAGAAAGTCCGCAGATCTAGTACAATAAAATGTATCCGTGACACTGATGCCTGATATAGTGCAATGGTACTGTCTATCCCAAAGAAGAAGAGATACAAACCCGCTAATGTGGCGACAGCCTTTGCTGCTCTGTTCTCTGCTGTTACCTCCTGATTCTTGTCAGATTGTCTAATTCCTCTTACCTGCTTCCCATGCTGGTATAATAAGAATAATATTCTGGAACTTGCTACAGCCATAATAACTACAAAAATAATATCTCTAGCATAATTACAATAACCACTGGCCTCAAATGATTCTTTGCTAGGAAAAATAACAATGCAGTAGCCAAGATTAGAAGAATATTTTAAATCAGTGTAATTGCCACCAGAAACCGAGTAAATAGAACCAGCAAGATAAATACATGAATTTATAAGGAGCAGAAAAAGAACAATAAGTACAAGAAATGCTTGCATTTTGTTTTTCACATATGCCCATGTAACATTTGATGAAGTAAGTGTGACAAATTGAAAACAGCTAAGCAAACATGTTAAGCATAATGACATAGACCTAGATACCCGGGAAATAAATGAAATAAATTTGCAGCCGATGTCATTAAAAAGCTTCCGAATTCCAAATGCAAAAAGGCTATCTGGTAACCCTCTTGTTAATAACATCAAAAGATTTGCCACCGATAGCTCTGAAATGATTGTATCAGTTGTCTTCTGTTTCTGTTGTTTGCAAGAACTTTTACAGAAGCATAGAATAATAAATCCATTTCCAGTTATTCCAGTAAATGCCAATGTTAAAAATGCAAGTGCTTTCACAAGAGCATAGAAATCCATGTGTGCTGTCACCTAGATAAATAACAGAGTATATTGACTTAGTTTAAAACATCACAATATACTGACTCACTTCACTGTATTGAAATAAAATAAGTATGGTAAAAACATAAGCTGTATATACAAATGCATTTACCTGCCTGTTTTTCAGCAGAAAATATAAGCTTATCCAAATACATTTATTTGCCCAAACATCATTTTCCTTTGTCATGACAACAATCTTAAATACTAGTGAATACTGTTAGATGCTAAAAGTCTTCAGCTTCACAAAAGATAATACAAGAAGGAAGATTTTCATACAATCCAGGTCTGCGTTGTATTTAAAGGGATCAGTTGAGCTCATTGTAGGGGTCTTAGCCTGCACTTAAGAGGTATGCTGCCATGAATTCAGTGTGCTTCTTCAAATAATGATTAAAATCTTATTATATTATGCATACAAAAATTGTAAGCTGAAGCATTCAGATGGAATTTGTACCTGGCACACCCTGTTCCCAGGCCCCCATTCATGCATTAGCTCATACTGTCTACTTGCCTGGAACTAAACACATTGACTAAACTTATTAGTATGTCTGCCTGATTGACAATTAAATACTTTTATTAAAATGTGAACATAATGAGATTTTACTTCACTTATACGAAGTGCATCCAAAATGTGTTAAATTAATGTTTTGTTTCATTTCATCACTACAGTATTATAAGACAGTTTTGTAGAGAGAAATATTATTTATAGGATTAATAGAAAACATGATAAAATGCAGCACACAATGTATTAAATGCAAACATTAGAGAAGAAATATAACAGGCATGTCAAAACAGGAACATTTTAAGCAAAAATATAGTATTTCCTAACAACTGTTGTGACAATACACACACACACATACCAAAACACATATACACACCAAAGAATATAAAAGGCCACATAAAAACACAAGTTGCAGTACACTGCTATGCATAAAGCAGGATTGCACGCAGAATATTCAGAGAATGAGTGATCTACACTACACAATCAGCATCACACTCTTTCTTAGATCTGCCCTCACCTGCTTTATAATTCACATTCACTGCTATGTTTATAAGAAGGCTATTTTGGCAAATAAGGTTAAATGCATGTTTTGAACCTGGTATTAATGATCCCATTTCTATTATAAGTGTTTTAAAAGACAGGGCTTTGATATTGTAATTGCAATTTTTTGCCTTGCTGTAGGTTTGTAGAAGGTTTATGGGTGTATGTTTATATATTTTATTATATCTTGTTTCTTCCTTTTTATTATAGCAATGTGAAACTATTTTATGATGTTTTGTGATTTTTAAATGCATTGTAGCTTTAAGAATCAGCAAGCTCTCATTGGATGGTGATATTTTATTTAAGGAGCACAATGTTAATGAGCTTTTATGCTGATAAAGTCTTTAGTATTGTAAGAAGAAAGGTCTTAATGTTTGCATGTGTTGTTATTACATTTTTAGCTATGAACTTGCTTGGTTGTTTTTTATTTTGTTTGATTCTTCTACATGTACTCATGATGAAATGGTAGAAAAAGCTGGGAAAACGCACTGACATTCCCCCCATGTAAAAGACCATCTCCATGTACTGAACAGATTGATTCAGTTAGATATTAGCTTGCATTTCTGTCAAAAAAAGTTAATATAAAACCTGCTAACTGTATATATTTGTCTGACTTTTCCATGTTATAACAAATGCTTTCTTAAAATAACCATTAGTAAACCCATCCCCAGCTCTATGTCATATCCATTCTTATGTACCCCTTTTATTTATTCCAGAAAGATGTTGCCATTTTGTAAATTGGACATTCCCTTGAAGTATTTCAATATTTCCATTGATTCTCTCTGTCTCTCTCTCTCTCTCTCTCTCTCTCTCTCTCTCTGTCTCTCTCTCTCTCTCTCTCTCTCTCCTTTCCTTCAGGACATATCTGTTAAAATGTTTTAAGGTACGTAGTTTGCACCAATACGGTAACTCATTAAAACACACATCAACTTAAAAGTACATGCATGCACGGTGTATACAGGCATTCATGTCCACATAATGTGATGACATATGCTTGCATGTCCTTTATGGAATGTGGGCTATATATACATGCACAATCTTTATATGCATAGTGACATAGAGAATGCACTTTCTAAACCTCCTTTGTGGAATGTGCATCCATGCATTGTGTGCATGTCCATTTATACCCATATGTCCATGTGGTGAGGTGATATGTGGCATGCACTTTGTGCACCTCTGTTTAGTAAAATGTGCATGCATACACAGTGTGCAGATAGTTTTACATCTACATGGTATGGAGACATGCATCATGCACTTCAGGCATGTGGTCTCTGAATATGCAGGCGTGTGCAGTTTGTATACGCATTCATCCTCTCCATCAAACATGGTCACATCCTCAAGCATATGATATTCACCAGTTTCCTCACCACTGCTTCTCAGAATTGCTTATTTATAGTATTCTCTTTCCGTTATATTGTTCAGTGTTTTGGTATTGACCACTTCTGCCCAGTTTGCAGCACATCTGTGTACACCTGTGCTACAATCCGTGTCTTCTGCTGGTGTCAAAATTATACATGCAAACTATTTCTCCCCTCTCAGAACTTTCCTACCCCAAGTTCTTCCTAACCAAGAAAAGACACTGCAGCATTACCTGCTTTGCTACCTGCACACTCTTGTTAAAGTCCAACTATGAGAGCTGCAAACATGGATGTCCTGAGGTTGAAAGGGAGTGAAGGTTTGCAGTACAACAACGCTTTTTATACCCTATCCTGGTACAAATCATGCTGATATCTTTCTGGTGTCATTTCCATGTCAACATGCTTTGTTGTATCGTAGCATCATCATCTGTACTCACATCCATTGTCACTGAGTAAAATGATCCAAGCACTAAATGCTGTGTTCTTAATGCACAAAGAATTAAAAGCCGCATGGTGTTACACAAAAGCATCATGTGCCACTTACATGGAGCCCAGTTGTGTGCAGCAATGAGCTGAGAAGATGAAGCTAAAATATGACATACTGGCATAGTAGTTCTGGCACTGCTCCCCTCCCCCACCTCATCATGGTAAAATATGGTTCTGAATACTCTCCTTCCTTCTGTTGCTCACACCACAGTTAATCAGCAGTGCAGGCACTACTCTCCTTTAGCACAACCAGCATGACAGTATACATTCCCAAATGCTCACATGACTGCAGCAGTGTGAGACATTACATGCAAGCATACATGTATGTGAAGTCCTCCTGCATGGCTGCAGCTGAGGTGAGGATACTGCCCTGGCAGCTGCCGGATGAGTGCACACCTGGGATGTGATAATGAAGCTTAATGCTGGGGCTGGGTTAATAGAATTGTTCTGTGTATTACTATGACAAATTATGCTCCCTTAAATTGTATGTGTTTCATTTAGAGAGAGTAGCCTGTAGGAGTGAAGACCCCTTCTGCTAGTGATGGGGACTGCTGTAAATGCATGCTTGTATCTTAAGAGCAGTCTTTATTTGCTTCAAACAGAACTGTGGCTTTATACCTCTAGAGATTATGTGTTTAGACCATGCAGTGCTAAGCTTTACCAAACACTTACATTATTAGAACTAAGAAGGACAAAAAGGTTGGGATAAGCTGATTCTACCAATAGAACAAGGTGGACTAGGACTACCTAATTTGAGGGGGTATTTTAGAGCAACACATTTAAGGCTCTTATACATAGCACAAGCAGAAAAGTATAATTCAAAGTGGAAAGGAATGATGCTGACACAAGGAGGAAGCTCAAGAAATAAGAAGAGATTGGGATTTTGGATGCAGACTCTTAAGAAGAACAAGCAAAATCATACAGAGTATTATATTAATAAAATATCAGGGAGTATTCTAAGAATCAAACCAGCAAAAGAATAGAAAAGAGATTTTGCCGATAGGGTTGACTGTGTTTAGGGATACAGATAATAGGCAAGAGGGGGCTGGAATTTATTGAAGAAAACTGGGAAAGGAACCAAGGTACTGGGAGTAAATAACTAGAAAGGGAAAGGTAATAGAATGGGAAGAGGCAAGAATTTATTTGGACTGCACGTTAGAGATTGCCTTCCCTATCAAGGATTGATATCAGAGTATAGGCAAAGAGAAAGAAATGGGGGCTCCTAAATGAAAGACCAGCACTGGTAGAGTTTTTAATAGAATCTAGAACAGAAGCTGCCATTAATAAATGAATAATTAGTAAAGCATTTAAAATATTGGTTGATAATTATAAGAATCAATAAGAGGAGCTTAGAAAGGATTGGAAAGAGACATGGATAAGCAATTCACAAAGAGACAATGAGGGGATTTATGTATATCTCTAAAATATGCAACAAAGTCTAGAAGACTTAGAATCATTGCCTGGAAGTATTTACATAGGTATTTTTATACCCCAAGTAGACTCCAAAGAAATTTTCCTCAGGTGAATAGCAAATGTTGGAAGTGTGACAGGCAAGAAAGAGGTAGCTGGGGATACATTTTTTGGAACTGTGATGAGCTGGCAGACTTTTGGGATTCCCTGCAGACCGCTCTGTTAGAGATGCTGGGTGAGCAGATTGGACTGACTGAGGAGATACTTTTTTGAGTTGTGCTACAGAATTATAATTGCCCAGATATACTAAAGCCTTGCTGAATCTAATTATGGTGCTGCCAAAAAAGCAATCACAGAAAATGGAAATCAAAGTCTAGACCAATTTTACTAGAAGTAGTAAATACAGTAACAGAGATAAAAAACAACTGGAACTGGGATTTTTAGAAAAGGGGAGGAGCAAACTACATAGGGAAAATGGGAATTGTGGGAACAATATAATATGCAGAGCAGGAATGAGGATTAAGGGGCAGGATTTGAATGAGCTATATAATTCTTAACTGGCAATGACTGGATGGTTTATAAGTGATGTATAATGTTTACAATTACAGTTGTTTCACTGGTGTCTGTGATGCAAACTAACTAAAGTGATATCATTTTGTATGTTTTTCATTTATATAAATATAAGATTGCCTTTGTCATATGTGTAAATTTAATAAAGATGTTTGGAGAAAAAAAAAAGAAGGATGAAAAGTTAAGATACTAAGCACACAGACTTCTGGACATGCTCCATCATTTCTTCTGGTAGCTGATGCACAGAGCTATGATCAGCAGTTTGGACTTTAAGTTCTGGCACAGTAGTACTGATAATCTCATAAACAGTATAGCGGTGTTACACAACAGTATTTAAACAGCTTGCAAACCACAAAGTGTCGAATACGTCCGGACACAGGATACAGGAAAGACTTTATTTAATGTAAATAAAATAATTAAAATAAGTTAAGTGCTTTTTTTCCATTTCCATTTACATGGACTTCATCAAAACAGATAACTTCCTAAAACACCCATACACACCACCACAGCCACACACACTACAGGTGTAGCATTATTAGAGAGCAGTGAGAGATAAGATATTTTTGATTCCCTCAAAGCATACAGCAATTAATACAATACAATGTCTGAAGAACTATGATTTGGAAGCTATAGATGCAGTCCTTGAAAAGGCTAAGAAGTTAAGTTGAATGGATAATGTCAGGAGGAGGAAAAACTGCAACTGAGACGGATCAAAATGGACATGGACTTAGATGCTTAGACGGACTGAGTGAGGGAAGCACTCAAGTTGTGATGCTGTGGACTGTGTGGGATGTCCCATACCACTACTTTATTAAGAAGAATTATAAATGCAGAAGGGTGCAAGGACAAGACATCTGCATGAATGAAGAAGTATATATGGTCGGGGAAAGCAGCTAAATTCTGCTTCTAATATGTTATGCTTGATAGTCAGACAGATGGAACATTAAGTAGATGCTATGCCTGGCATGTTGTGGCGGATCATATGAAGAGTAGCGGATGAACAAAATAAGGATAAGAATGACTGGGGTTTGATATGAGAAATACCCAGTTCTACAAGGATGGGAGGTTATAGGTGGCTACTGGAGACCCTTTTCTAGGCTTTCTGTTGGTTGTAAGTTCTACTCATGCAGCCTGTGGTACTGCATGTGTATCTGAGTGCTTCAAGTAAACTGGAAAAGAAGCTAAAAACATGAAAAACAAGAGATAGCACATTCAGTAACTGCACCAAAGAACAGATGAGCTGCAATGATGTCAGAAAAGCAACAACAGCATCAGGATCCATTGCAGGGTGGGAGAATAGTGTCTCACAGTCATTCCTCTCAAACTCTTAGAGCAACAAATATGGACAAAGCCTAAAATAATGTTAGGACAAAGGCCCAAAAATAGTTATGGATTTTAAATATTGATCTTATAAACTTATAAAGTTGCTGGAATAAAATGTTTTGTGTAAGCATGCATTTTTCTGGGGGATATAAAGTCTGAAACTCAAATGTGTGTCATTGTTTACTGACTTCAGTCCTTAGTGATTTGCCTGAAAACCACAAATTTTACAAGAAACAGACCAAAAATATGGGGCAAAAATCTTGACATTCTGCAAAAATCTGGACAGTTTAGAGGTATGCTCAAAATCCTTAAACTTGCTCTGAAAAGGGTACCTATTGACCAATGTATTCTCTTGAACATCTATTTGGGAAAAAAGGCACAGACTTAAATGACATAATTTTAGCCTTGAGGGGAATAGATTGAGAGGATTCCAAAACACATATTTTTCCTGTACAGGCTATGCAATATGTGCCCTCAGCTATGAATCCCTGTTGTGTTAAATCTTCTGATTATAATCCTTTTACATCACTCAACATCATTCATCTGTATGAAAGCATGAACTGCCAGCCCATGCATTCCTGGTACCCCTGGATCCTATTTTATGGATACTACAGTACTCCATGGAAAGAGGATTAAAGTTTATGCTGTAGCTCTGCTTTTGTTCTGTAATGACACATACCTTTTATAGCATATATGATCACATTTATTTATATATAATGCTTTCTTCTGACTTTTTCTTTCAATGGGAGAGTTTATTCACTGATTAACTCTGACAGTACTTTTCTTCACGTGCGGACCTAATTTTTTACTGATTCAAGCCATGGTTACCAGGTTCTCAGTTTCATACTATAAACATTTTCCAATATTATCTCAATACCTCAGTAAGGATATTTAGAATGTATGCTGTGGTGTCTGCATCAGAAGAGTAGGTAAGATATAGCTATAAGCAAAAAAAGTTATTTAATAAACAGATTTGGTAACAGACATTCAAATATTGCCTGTTTTTTTTTCCTTTAACTTCACATTTTTTCTGTTTTTTTTTTTTTTTTGCTTGCATTCCTGTTCCTTGTTTATTAATACAGTACATTTAACCACTATTTTATTTGTAGCATAATATATTTAATAGAACTACAAAGTAATAAAATTGCCTTCTGTGACATGTAATTTCTACTGTTACTTTGTAAGCATTCAAAAACTTTGCAAAATTTATACATATTGTTTTTGCACAGCAGGATATTACAACCATGGTATCATAACGTCTGAAGAGCCGCTGATATAATAATAATTTGCATTCATCTGTTTCATTAGTTAGGATAAGTAACAAAATATATACACCTAATTTAATTATTTGTGCAGCCTTATTTTATAAGTCAAGGTAAACAGCAAATAAAATGCATACCCTTGCATATCTACATCCTATGCCATATGTTTACAACTGCTAGATTAGAAATATTTTAAATCTTGTTTTTTGCCTCAGTTTAAGTTTACTTACTGTCCTGCAGATTTCCCATCATCTGTAGAAGCTGAATCTGTTTGCATCCTCTCATCTATGCTGCTTATGAAATGAATGCACTTAAAATGTTGTTCTGCAGTTTAACACTACAGACATACCAACTACAATCTAAAACTTCTTGTGAGATTAAAACCAATCAAGAATAGTCACAAACAACTAAATAGAGTAAAAGGCGATTCCAGACTGCAAGTAGGATCACCTCTTTAAAGTTTATTTTAAATCCACCAACACAGAGCGCTTTCATCTCCAAATGAGACTTCATAATCAAGTCTCATTTGGAGATGAAAGCGCTCTGTGTTGGTGGATTTAAAATAAACTTTAAAGAGGTTATCCTACTTGCAGTCTGGAATCGCCTTTTACTTCTTGTGAGATTAACAGATGCATTTGCTCCAGCTATTCATTTTCAGTTCATAAAATAATAATATACCTTCTTCTGCTTTTAGATGCTTTTCTTCCTTTTTTTCAGACTGACGCTGGGCCTGTCTTCCTATGTAGAGCATCTCAACCTTTTAGCACTCTGTGTTGGTGAAATATATATATATATATATATATATAGCCCATTTATGTTCATACAAGTTGGAATGATCAAATTAGACCTCTAAAACAGATGTCTAATCAAGTAATTCACATTTAATTAGATTTGTGCACCGTTACTACCATGCACCTAACAGCTGAAGAAATTAATGTATCCCCAAGAGTTCAGCAGCAGTGTACGAAAACATTTTAAATTTAGAATCAACTGCTTTTAATCATAAATTTAAAGATAAATAGCAGCACCTAAATAAAACTGTTGACATTGTGTTGTCACTGAGAGAATTCACTTAGAACCTTGGTGTCATAAAACAATAATGCTGGAATATGTGTCAAGACAACCACAGCATAAGTACAGCATTCTGAGCTGGCTATTAGATGACAAAATAAAAAAAACATAGTCAAAATTCATTGAATCCATGACTTTCTCCACCCTCTCTTTCCTTGCATAATAAAAACATGTGCCCTAGGTAAAGCCCCACACAGCCCCCTAACTTAAATAAACCAACTCCAACTTGCACAACATTGGGGAAGGAGAAGAAAAGAAATGGTGAATAGGATAAGAAACCTCATCATCTTGAAGACCTTTTCCATAATGAACTTTGCTGTGATAAACAGCATTGTGCCCTTCTCAGCTGTAAAATTACTCCAGAAGTGCAAATTGTGCTATGTATATTATATGGCTTCCTAATAAGTCACAATTAATTAATTAATTCACAGTTAATTACAGTAACAACTCACTGAAACAATAAACTAAAAAGTGCAGCTTTTTTAATCTCCGGAAGAATTTTGTCCTGTGCATAGTGAGGGTTGGGCATTTACACCACCTCTGTCTGATATAAGTAAGCTTCAGATTCTACAACCCTGGCAAAAGGAAATTTAAAGTAATTTTGATCAGTTTTGGCCACATTTAGTCATACTATGACCATTCATTAGGTTTTCCGTTACACCCAGCATTTCTTATTAACCATCTGTTGTACCTACAATGGGTGTGTTCCAACACATTATCTGCACCTGCACTCATATATACCTGTACAACTTTTCATGGATTTCTTTCCAGGCCAGTTCAGTATGGGTGTTCATAAGTGCCATCATTATATGTTGCCAATTCCAATGTCCTGTAGCATCCATTGCTTTCTGCCTGCATTCTCAGCCAAACTGCATACCCTTGTTCATATTCTAATCTTCTCTGTTCTGTCCTATCACGGTCAAATCAAGTGGCTATGTGGGATAGTGTAATCTCTAAATAACAGGCAGAGTCACTGTGTTATATATATGCAGCATCTGTGGCTCAAGTGTGACAAACAGTGTTTCCTGGTGCACTCCACACCATATGTCAGAGTGAAAGTGCTATGACCTTAAGAATGGCAGCATGGCGGTTTTCTTACATAGGAAGATTTTCTATTCATGTAGAGCAGTTTCTTCTACTATACCTCAAACAATGTATGTATACGAAAGGAACAGATGCCCCATAATAGCACAACTTGTGCACCACAGAAAGTTTCTTTGAAGCAAACCACGGTATATTCTGTCATTAAATTAACTGCCAAATTATAGTTATCATGGAAGCTCAGGCTTTGAAGTCTGTAATGTGTAAGGTTTATATTTTAAGGAAAAAGTTCTGTTTTCCAATTTAGAAAATGGAATCTTTTTCATGAACAGAAATCCACTGTATTTTGGCCATCCTATTGTCGGCAGTAGAGATTACCATGGATGTTCACATCTCTACCCATGGAAAATACTATAGAGATGTTTGTCTGTATTCCCTAAGGTAAATATTCATACCCTATAAATTACTTTAATTTATAGAAGAGGTAGGGAGGTCCCCCAAACAGGTTTAGTGTTATGACTAGGTGCCTAGATAAATTAGATATATCTCTTATAGCTCATACTTGTCAAAATTCATAATTTTCAGAAAGCATAAGAAGTTTTGGGAAAGCTGCAGTCTAACTTTCCTTTTTAAGGCATCTGAATTACTTGCCTTTCTAACAATACTTCCAACATGGATTCTTTTTTGAGTATCACTAAATATCATATCCTTTTTAAATTGTGTGATTTCATTGCAGACCACAATGATCATAAGAACAGACTGTTCTTACGGTCTTGTCTTCTTCTCCTTCCCTGCCTGGCTCTTTGTTATTATGGCATATTCCCCATAAAACAGAACATGTAAGTCAGTCCTAAATCTGGACTATTTTTTTCAAGGCCACGTATCTCCATATAAATATGTTACCTCTGCATAACTAGAAAAGCTAACAGAAAGGTTGCATTCTCATATTAAAGTATTGCTCTGATGACTAACCATTCAGGGTCACCAGAAAAATGAACTCATAACCAGTCTGCCTCTGAATTATTGGGTTTAAGATTAAAGCATTTTGACGTAGGGTCTACAGGAGTTTCTCACTATTACTAAAGATTTTTTGCACTGTCACTGCAGCCACCTGCACCAACCAGGACAATACATATCATTTGTTCATTTATTTAAGCCAATCAGGACAATACATATCATTCATTCATTTATTTAAGCCAATCAGGACAATACATATCATTCATTCATTTATTTAAGCCAATCAGGACAATACATATCATTCATTCATTTATTTAAGCCAATCAGGACAATACATATCATTCATTCATTCATTTATTTAAGCTGCGAATAAAAGAATTCCTCCCTAACTCCTGGCTTTCCACATGCTGCTCTCCTGGCTACAATTTCAGCTCCTTCTCCTCTAATACCTATATACATGCTAGCACTCCTTTTTCTTTGTTTTTATTTCTCTTACTCTCGTTTCCCTCACTCTTAATTTTGCTTTTACTCATTATTTCTCATGCATGCCATATCTACTGCACGCATTTCCTCAGCAAATACTTGTTATCATGTTCCTCTCCCTTTCTCTCCTCCTTTTTATCCACTGTTTGAACTTTCCACTCTGACATTTGGTTTATGAGTAAGTAATAAACTCTCATATGTGTCAATATGTGTCAGTGCTACAAGATATTGTATTTAACTTGTTTTAATGATTTTTATGTGCATTATCCTACATACCATGTGTGTGGTGTGTATTAATCTATGTATTTACAATATGCTGTAATATGATATCAATTTTCACCTATGCATTTTTTTTTTTTGTTGTTGTTTTATTTGTGGAGCTTTAATCCCAGGGCCTCCACTGAAAACAGATACAATTATCCATTTGGGCTTTCCTGGTAAACAATGTCAATCAATCGATAAATAAATACATAATAAATCATCTTTTTGTGTGCATTTTCACTAGTGTAACACAAGCTCAGCATCCTATTTTAACTACATCACATATTCTTCAGTGACGAGTCTTTTATAGCAAGAAATGAAGGGTCACAGTCAAGTGCAGTCAGGTTATTGCGGATTCAGTCTGTCACTTATTACCACCTGCAACAATCAATGACTTTTCTTTTTTATAACAGTACCAAACATTCTTGACAATAGCTTTCATTTTACTAACTTCTTCTGAGAGAAATGCAGGAAAAATAATTTTCAGCTGAAACACTTATGAGCATTTGAAATAAAGATGTTATTATAATGATTTTAAAGTATTTCACTGATAAAATATTAACCAAATCATACCTTATAGGGTTGATTTTGGCAGTTATGGACCTGTATTCTTACCAGTATATTTTGTCTGTTTCTCGATGTGATTGCCTATAAGCCAAAGCTGCATGTTCAGTATTATTGCACGTTACGTAGCTTTTACTTTGAATAAGCTTCTCCATTAGATAACAAGATGTCCAACAAGCTCAAAGTGTTGTTGCCTCTTTGGCTCTCCCTTACACAAAAATGACAATACAAGAAATAGACACTGCAACCATTTATTAAATAATTACAATACATTGTTTGATTGAAAGAGTTTGCCAAAACAACACAAACCTGGAACATAATACCAAACTTAATTTTGCATTAATTGCTGGCTGGCATCCCAATCAGCCAGGTGGCATTCACGGTGCCTCCCTGGCCCACTCAACAATCATACTATAACCTGACCAATTCTCCTCCCTTTGGTCAAGTACCAACCACCTGCAGCAAGGAAAAGCAGGGGGATGGAAGAGTGGAATCAGTCTCCAAGGCACAAATTACCTTTTTAAATTTGTTTCTATTTCTTTTAATAATTTTACAAATTTTTTTTCTACAAGTAACACTACTTGTAAATTAAACAAATCCAAACTAAACATATTTAAATGAACACCATCAATGTGATAGAAATCTGGAAATATAACACAAATCATTGCCACCCAAGTGGATTCTAATTATATCTGGCACACTGCCACAACTAAAAAGTCTTTCTAAATTTGGAGCCACAACAAACTGGGATATCTTTGCCATACTATTGACTAACATGCAGATTCAAGGCCAAAATCTAATCCATCAGCTCTGACTGTTGTTCTCGAAGCCGCTCTGCAGATGTAGGAGTTGCCTACAATCAGGAGTTGGCTGGGGCCTACGTAAAATATAAATAACAATCATCTACTATAAGTCAAAAAGGCATTGGATGTTCATATGCCTGAGAATTTAATTACCTGCACTGATTGTCTTTCTCCTGGCCAAGTCTGAAGCCCTCCCTTTGTTAAAAGAGTGTGAGCTAAAACCTTCAGTGTACCAGGCATGAAGCTAAGATTTTTATCTCTATAATGAGATTTGCTGACTCATTCACAATTGGTTAGTTTTGAATTTCCTAAGCCATACTATTACTATTACACATGTACCAATAACATCTCCCCACCTTAGTGTCTGTAATAATTCACTAGATGTAACGCACTCAGCCATGTAAATAAGAATGACCATACTACCAAAGGATGGAAATCCTTTACTGATAACTTTAATTCCTTGATTAAAATACAAAGTAAATGAGCCCCAATAGGGTGTCTAGAGTTTCGTCCTTCCTCCTTAAAGTGACATCATGTTTTAATAATCTACTCACTGACCAATGGATTGTAATATTGGTTGGCCCAAGGTATCTTCCCATCCAGCCTAATTTGCATAATGAAATGGGAGAATCCTTGGCATTACATCTGTATAGAAGGTAATGTATGAAAACCTCAAGTGTCCATTGCATGTCATTTTTAGGTAACTCTACATAAAAGATTTTGAATTTCAACAGAGGTGTTGTAATACAAATATGGCTAATTGACTATTGACTATGTATAAGCCTGATCACTGACACTCAGCTATTAATGGGTTAATATTCAGTTTACCATTTTACGTTTCTACTCACTTCTATGCATTTAGGGAGGAGGTCAGGATAAGCTTGGCAATATGACAGCTTAGCTTGATCTCTTTTCTTCCCACCTTTGCTAGTTTGATAGAATATTCTGTTGTTTACATATTTTAGAGTTGTTTATACCTTTGCTAGTTTGATAGAATATTCTGTTGTTTACATATTTTAGAGTTGTTTATATATTTTAGAAGGTGTGATTATGGGAACTTGGCAGGCTTACTGAAGCATCTGTGGGTGACTGGCCACCACCCTTGTTTTCTGTCATGTAGTCTGCACTTTTTCTGTGAGAAGGGAACATTCTAGTTATAGGACATGTTTGATTTTTGAGTAAACAAGCAGCCTATATAAGATGGGGGTCTCACAGGGATCTGGTTTGGAGTTTTCCATGGAATGGATGCATTGCCCGGGCCTGTTCCCTGTTGGAATCTCCAGCCAGACTGCTTTGGGCTCCCCAGTCGATGAGGCGGCTGCAGTGAAATGCCAACAGGTGATGTATTAACCTTTTTCCTTTACTGCAGTGCTTTAATAAATTGTTGAACTGCATGGCTAAAGTGCTGTTTTGAACTATTAATTCAATTTAGTTACTGTTTTATGCCATTAGTTTTGTTAGCTAAAATACACTGTTAAAGTAAACTTTCTGTTTTTAAGTAGAAATAAAGTCTATTAATAGATAATTTCTGTAGCATGTAGTGAATTATTTCGAATCCTGCTCATTAGGCAATACAGGTGTGACATATGGTCAGCTAGTGTTCACTGCCAAGGAATTACACAACAAGGCCACCATCATTCTTCTCCGACTAGCTAAACCTGTGGTGGAACTGGCAAAGGAGACTGGTATGCTTCTTGTGCCGATAAATAAAACCTGCAAAGCTGGAAATGTTATAAGCTGTCAGCTATAGCATTCCATTCTCCTGGAACATGCTTGGCAGAGAAGGTTAGACTGATTTTTAAACTAAGTAGAATCAACTATTTCAAAACAGATTGTACCCCATGTGTTCAGAAAAATCTTTCTAAAATAATTTGGACTACTGCTTGGTTGTCTTATTCAAACAGTATCTTTTTGACTTTGAGCTCATCTTGCCACATGTAAATGGTACCCCAAATAGGTAAAATTTCTAAGAGGGTAATATAAATTTTCTATGAGGGTAATATATTTTTGACTGAATCTAACCAAGAGGAAGGCCATTTAGCAGAAAACCTTCTCCCACCTAGGTATCTGCCCATTCTGGTACTAGCTGCCACATCCATGTACAGTTGTAAAGACTCCAACAATAGCCAGTCAGATTGCCAAAAAGAAACTCCATTGCACTAGGTCCAGGAATACCTTTGACAGTAGTAAATCATCTTTGATCTTACTGAGGATCTGGACTCAATGGGGTTTGCTTTGACCCCACCCCACCCCTCCCATTAACAAATTTGCCAGTGACCTGATAAACCTCTTACCTAGGGATATAGACCTACAGGCAAAATTAAGGTGATCAAGAAGAGTCATGACCTGACTAACCCTATCCCACCAAAAACTCATAAATGGTATTCCTCAATTGTTTGACTTTGTCCTTTGGCAATCTGAAGTCGACACCAATGACATCAGTCTCCATACCTAGAAAAGTAATGCAATGGCTGGGCCCTCAAACTTGTCAGCTGACAGTGGTTACTCCAAAGTACCTGTATAATTGCCCAAAACTAATCCTGCCTTCTCTAGTGCCTTGTTCAACTTGTCCATTGATAAGAAAATCATTGCAGTAATGGATAAGCAGCTTGGTTGCATGGTTCCATGCTGCTTGCTGCCAGCACCAATGTAATGCTGTGCTGAAGGGCTCAAAAATTGCACTGGTGGTCAACCTCATAGACTTTGCCCTGTCAAAATACAATTGACCCTGGAAGGAAAGATCAAGACCTGGCCAGTCTTGTTCTTAGATGGGCAAAAGCCAAAAATGCAGATTTTATGTCTAACCCAACCATGGGTCAGTAAACCTCCTAATAATGATGGACACATCATCTAAGGTGGTGTATTTCACCCTTGATTCTTCCTTGCTGATAACATCCTTGACTGATAACCCAGAGAGGGACGGCAGGTGATGAATGAGATGGAAATGTGTCCTCCTCTTCTTGGGAGCTAAGTCCTCCAAACTCTTTAATACCATTTCCTCTTTTCTCAGGGTAGACTTCTATTTTTTTTTTTTTTTTTTAACAATTTTGCTGCTGAGAGGAGCTGTCTATTTAAATGACAAACCAATACTAAAACCTAATACCAGGAAATTGTATGTCTGTTGATCAGGGTAAGATCTCAGCTTTTGTGAGCATTCATGTAACCTGATCAGGGAATGCGATGCTTTCCTATAAGGCTCCTCTCTAGGAAGGGAAGATTCTGTAAGCACAAAAGTTACCTCTCTCACTGAATGACATGACCTGTTTTGGAGAAACCAACTCCCACTTTTGGCTCATTTTTGTCAGCAGTTTGTAACCTGGAAGATATTTACCACAGTGTGAACAAGTGTGGGGAAAATAGGAAACTAGCCAAAAACGCTTCCCAGTGTTTAAAGCCCAAAGGTCTTCATTGTGCCTTGGGGTCTGTGCCACTACATTGACTATTAGGGCTGGGTCTGTCAAGCAAGGTGCTTGGCCATATATTAGGTGGTACTTGTCCCACCATAGGTTCATAGGTTGGTACTAGCCTATTGGCCCTAGGGCCTATACAAGCCTAGCCATAACAATTCCCTGGCTATTTCTTCTCACAGTATTTACTTCTCTGGACCCCTGTCTAGCAGGGTGACTGACGTGATCCCCGGGGTGAATTTCCTATCTCCCATCCAATCATCAAGGTTCCTTTTGAAGAGAGCCAAAGAGGCACTCTGCTTGACATGTATGAGCAGTCTATTCCAGTCTGGGGAGTCTCTGGGTCAAGAACCTATCCCTCCAGCATGTTTGTTCATTGTGATGACAAGGTTTAGATCCCTGGAGCGTGTGTATCTGAGGGATTGGGATTTCTTCAAGTGTAGCATGTCCAACAGCTCTGGGTTTGACATGGCCTTGTATATTAATCAGAGATCACCACTGAGTAGACAATATGGTCAGCATAAAGCATCTGCTTTAGGCCTGCAATTCTTTTAGTGAGGTACTTCTGTGGCCTTTCCAGTTGTTGCAGATGTCTTGAGGGGTATATACCAAATGAGGCATTGTATTCTATAATGGGTCTAATGAGGGATGAGTACAGTGGGACAATGACCTCCTTTTTTCTGGATGAAAAGCCCTTAGTGATGAGGTGTGCCACATAGAAGGATTTCTGACTGTTGTGGCGATGTGGTTCTTGAAGGTGAGACCACTGTCCACCTGTGTCCCTAAGTCTCTTATCACACTTTCAGTGTTTAGTGTACTGCCACCTATGTGGTAATTCATGGGTACATGTTTTTTCCCAAAGGGGATAACTATACATTTCTTGGCATTGAGCTTGAGCCCATGGCTCTGGCACCAAGCATTTGTTTCTGTAAGGCCCTTTTGTAGAATATCCACATAATTTGGGGATTCAATAATGGCTCTCAGTTTGCAGTCATCTGCGAACTTTGTTAGCCACAGTCCCTTAGTGTTGGCCTGTACATCAGAGAAGTAGATGCCAAACAAGAGCGGCCCCAGGACTGAACCCTGAGGTACTCCACTTGTCACTTGTCTGGAGCTGGATTTGGAGTCAGCTACTTTTACAGTGTGGGTTCCGTCAGTAAGCCAGTTGGCAACCCATCGAGTGACGTAGGGATTAATGCCCAGCTTAGTAAGTTTATCTATGATTCCAGAGTGGGGGATGGTGTTGAAGGCCTTGGTGAGGTCCAGAAAGGCTGTGTGGGCCACCTTACCCTTGTCCACGGCTCTGGAGACTGATTCGAAGAAGTCAATCAGGTTCAGGAGACAAGATCGGCCCTTCACAAACCCAAACTGCATGGGGTCCAGTGTTTGAAGGTTTCCAATGTCTTTGTTTATAAGTTTCATGATAATATGTTCCATGGCCTTTCATATCAGGCTCATCAGACTTATGGGGCAGTAGTTCCTGGGATCCAAGGTGGATCCACCCTTGTGGAGTGGGATAACTGTAGCCACTGTGTGCCACTCAGTGGGCACGAAGCCTGAGGTGAGGCTATGATTAAACATGACACTTAGGTGAGGTGCCAGTTCATTTTGTAGTTCATGTAGTACACAGCCTGGGATGTCGTCTGGTCCCATGGATGTATTCTTAGCTTTGAAGAGTGCATTTTTACCTGTGTAGCAGTTATTATGGAATTTGGCAATCTTTCGGTATTGAGATGGGCCTTTTAGGGGGTGAGAGGGGGGCAAAGTTTGCACAGAATTGATCTGCCAGGATATTGGCAATATCCTTGGGATCAGAATATTTAATGCCATTCTGTTGTAGCTCCGAGCAGATCTGAGCATTGCCATTTAGATTCTTAACATAGCTATAGAATGCCTTGTGGTTGTCTTTGGAATCTTTGGCAATTTTAAACTACCTTTGGAGGATTTTATGATGGATCTCAGCTTCTTACTGAGGCTGGTAAGGGAGTTTTTTGAATACTGGAATTTTCCTCTTTTCTGCAACATTTTCTTCCTTTTGTTGTAAAGTTTGTTTATGGCAAGGGACCACCGGATTGGCTTCCTTTTTTTGGATCTTGGTTCTATTGGGGATGGCACGATTCATGCACGAGTGGATGTGCTCGCACAGTGCCTTAGTGTAGGATTCAGTAGTCGAACTTTCAGTTTCCATCTGCATTTGTGTCATGAAGTTTGTCACTTATGACTTGAGTAGCATGAAGTTGGCTTTGGAGAGTTTTTTTATGGAGGTTTCCTTACTGGGGGGTGGGGTTGTATCTTAATATTTTCCAGTATGTTTAGAAAGGTGTAGTGAGAATCTTGGGGCATGGTGTTGTAGCAAGCTACAATTTGGATTGCAGTCTTACCTAGTGTTAGTTGCACCTGAAGAATTTCAGACGCATTGTGGTGGGCAACTAGCCTGGTGTTGTGAATATCCTTGGTGAATATGGACGCTCCTCCACCTTTAGTGTTTCGGTCCTGGTTTGGTGGCCGAAACGTGTGGTAAGAGTTGTAGCCTGGTATTGCAGTGGTGCTCTATGGAGCCTTGAACCAGGTATCAGTTACTGCACAGATATCAATGTTCTCTATTTTTATGAGTGCTTTGAGAGAATGCATTTTGAGGTTTAGACTTCTAGCATTGAGTAGCATTACCTGTGTCAGGAATTACATACATGACAGCAGTATAATATAATAATGTAACATAATACTGATCCTCATCTTGCTGTCATAAAAATGCCACACGTGTACACTCATACGTGATATGCACATTAGTTATCACAAGCATCACTAAGGCATATTTACAGTTACAAGTTCAGATCACCAGACCTGGAGTCATGGATTTGTAGCTTGAGGCAGCACTTGTTTGTATTAACATTCTTCACTTTGCATTAGCTCAAGAGTGTAATACTTTCAGGCATACCTCTCAACTAATCAGAATTACGCAGAATGTCAAGATTTTTTTCTTATATTATTTGGTCTAATCCTCATATAATAGGTCTGCATAACTCATATAATCTGTGGTTTTCTGGCAAATCATTGAAGACTGAAGTCACTAAATAAAGACAAACATTTGAGTTTCAGACTATGTTATTCCTCAGAAAATCCACATTAGTGCAAAACCTGTTATTCTATCAACTTAAGTATGAAAAACAAATATTTAATATATGTACCTGATTTAGGCATGTCAAAGAAAGATCAAGACAGGTGTTGAGTTGTCTGTTAGTGATTTCTCTTCCTCCAAGCCTCAGCAATTTTAAAGTGAGAATAATAAAGTAAGAGAGTGTGGCAACAAAGAGGGGTAGACTTTTAAAGTGAAGATCTCAAATACACACTATAGAAATGTAAGTAGTTGAACTGTACTGTGATGAAATTTATATGATGTAGGCTGTGGAGAATACAGAAAATGTATTGAGTCATGCTACACACAGCAAAAACACTACACATCACCTTAAACTAAAATTCAGTTACCCCACTTCCATATCATGCATCCATTAGTTGAACAGTCTACCACCAACACCATTAGCTTTCTTTTCCAGTTTATTTTTTCAAACCTCTCTTATTACTACTGATATCTAGTACTGCCCTGGAAAGTAGTTGTGCACACAGTTTGTTTTAAAAGAAATCTTAATGTAAAACTTATCACTTTATTGGCCCTTTGATGAAGGTAAAATTAGGTTTTGACTAGGTCAAAACAATGGTGCAACTGGTACTTCTGTATGATAAGAAATCTGAGCAGTAAAGGCGAGCAGGTGAGGAAGTTACAGGTGATGGAGATAAAGTGCCTAAGATATGTGTAAGGATATACACAGTAGGACAGATGAAGAAATGAAGTCATAACAGCAGAAGCTATGAAGTCATAACATGGATTAGGATAGTCACTTTTTATGTATGGTTCCATTGGTTTGGAAAAGACAGGAACTATGATTGACAATGACGGTAGATTTAATACAGTTGTTAAATAGTATTTTTAAATCACTGAAGTGACACCACTAGATTTAGTAGTATTTTATTCTAGAGTACATACTATTCTTTAGTATATAGAGTATATGATTGGCTGGTTTATGCTATTTAAAGTTTTAGATCTGTTTTTGTAGTTTGTGTTATTGGTCTGAAGAAGCAGTTTTAACCACAAAAGTGCTTGCCTTCCTTTTTCGTGAATAAAGTTTTATTATTTTTATAGCCATGGTGGTCATACTAGGATTTGTATTTACTATGAGTTGTTTTGTTGTTCCTGGTCCAGCTTTTACCTTCATACCAGCTTGTTGAGTTAGTGATAGTACAGATACTTAGATAGCATTATGTAGACTGATATACTTTTAAGACAAAAAATGAGAAATATATTTACTATTATTTACAGAATACAAAATTGCCAGAAGTAACGAAAGAGCAGGCAAAATCAGTGCAGTAGAAATTGTGGAAGCAAGACTAGGCATGCTTTTGATAAGACCACAGAAAAGCATGGGTTATAGATAGAGATATGGAGACATAACAAGGAATTTTGGAGCCTTATATGGTGAGGACATTTAATGAGGCTGTTACTGTACAAGTCATACCCCACTTAATCTGGTAAAAATTAGTTTCTGCAAAGGAATTCAGAGTACTGGCAATCCAAGATCTCTGTGCATATCATGATACAATAAAATTAAAAATCATTATTTTATTGCAGTGGAGAATGTATTATCTATCCATCCATCCACAGCCCCTTTTTCCCATTTTTGCACATAGGGTTGAGTTATCACTTCAACAGTGACAATAATCTAGAACCAAGGTTCAAACTGCCAGGTGGCTAGCCCTGCCACGGAGCTGAGAACTTATGATAATAATCCAAAAGCTTATCCAAAAGGTACCAAAAATCAACTAGTAAACACAAAATGTACCCGGGTCCAGTGAAACAATAAAGTGACAGAAAGTAGTCAGGTAAAATGCTTTAATCCAAAAGTAAATACTGTAATCATGAACAAATCAACAAAAAACATTAACGCCTCCAATATTACGTTTTCGTTTGAAAAGACTTCATCAGATGTGGGTTGTAGTAATCTTTCTGTGATGCAGGGTTTCCATCTTTTTGACTTCTGGGGTTAGATCACCAGGCTGCCCAACCTCAAAACAGTAGTCATTCCAGAAAATATCAAAACAGGAAGTGATGATGAGCCTGAGGATACTGCTTCCTGGGTACAGGTTTCTCCATTCCAACAGTAAGAGCTTATGCAGAAGCACCTACCCTTAAAGAGCTAGTCTGTCACAACGTGAAGCCATTCCTGTTTCACTGTCACAAGATAAAAACACACCAATGGATCTGATTTGGATTTCTTAAAGAGCCCCCGCTCAATGCAGTATACCAGCTGTCTTTTGCAGTATTCAGGTGGATTTAATTTTTCCCCTGTACCACCGCTAAATTACAGGGGAGTTAGTGATTGTACAGATAATGTGTACACACCCAACTACTGAATCATCTTCTTCAATATAACCTGCTAGAAAATTCCCAACATGGATTTCAACGAAACCATAGTACCACCTCTGCCCTTATATCCTTTACTGACCACGTCAACCAACAAAGAGATCTTGGTAACTTAGCATCTGTTGTCTTCCTAGAGCTGTCAAAGGCATTTGACATGGTATCCCACTGCAACTTACTATTGACTCTCTCTGAGCTCAGTATAGATAACTCCTCTCTACTGTGGTTTAAAGATTATCTGTCCCTCCGGCAATAAGATGTTAAATGGTATAACTCTCTCTCCTCCCAGTGGGACAAGGTGTTCCACAAGGATCCATTCTTGTTCTCTTACTATTTTCCATCTTTACCAATAACCTCCCCTCGGCTACCCAACAAACTAATATATTACAGTATGCTGATGACACCACCCTTATTTGCTCAGCCCCCTCTCTACAATTACTCCAAGATAGAACCCAGAAAGCCTTCACTACTATAGAAAAATGGCTAAATTCCTCCCATCTCATATTAAACCCATCTAAGACTCAATTCATGACATTCTATCCATCCAAAACTTTCACCCCTACCTTGCCATTCTCAATAACATCCTCCAACAATACCCTTATCACGCCAGTAACCCAAGCCAAGCTACTAGGTGTAACTATTGACCAAAACCTAAAATTTGACAAACACATAGCACTAACAACTGCCAAAGTTCATAAAAAAACTAGGTTCACTCTACTGCTGCAAGAGCTTCCTCACACAGGAATCCTGAACCACCATCTCTCGTACCCATCTACTCTCCACCTTACTATACAGTTCTAACTAACCTAAACAAGTCTGACCTTCTGAAACTATCTACTTGCTACAATAAAATCTCAAAATTTGCAACCAGTGCTAAGTTTCATTCTCATCACTGCCTCTACCTAAGACAACTAGGATGGTTAGAACTTCCTAACCTACTAAAATACAATCAACTAATCCTGACCCATCAACTGCTATACCAACCAAATAAAACACCTGCCCTCTCTAGTCTGCTCGTCAAATAAGATCTTGCAATACCACCCTACTGACTGTTACCAATTGCTTACATAGCTCAGGCCAATTTCTTTATTCCTATGCAGTTGCTAAGGCCTGGAACTCTCTACCCCCTGACATTTGATGTCTAAATAGTAAACATACTTTCAAATCCCTACTAAAAGATCTCCTATTCAAAACTTAGATATGTTCCTGTACAGAACAAGACTAATTTCAGCTGTTCCTGACTTTCAACATCCCTAGATCACAGGTGTTCTGTGTAGTTTCACTTAGTGCATAGTACTGTGAACCAGGTGTTTAGGCCACCTTTATAGTTATGATTTCGAGTTTATGACCCTGTTTTTATATGGAAACTTCTTTTTGAATTTATGTTCAAGCAATTCTATATTTGTTGTATAATATCTTGTTTAATTGTTTCTCAATATTCTAACCACTGCATGCTGCATCAATTGTAAAAGTCTGATTTTTACTCTTTTATACGTTCTGTGCTCTTTGTACAAAATAGCTGTTTTATATATATATTTTTTTTTATTATTTTGTATAATTTTTTACTATGTATTTGGAGCATTTCTCCCTGGGCCTCCACTGAAAACGGTCACCTTGTGTCCAGTTGGACTAACCCGGTAAACAAATGGAAAATAAATAAAATAAATAAATAATCTTCTGCACTTGCCAGATGTTAAACACCTTTAAATCGAGAGCAATGTTTCCTAGGTGAACTTTTTAGCAAGTTAGTGATCTCTCATGTTTCTAGGTTAGGATATGAATTTGATAAAGAAGGAATATGCATTGGCACATTTAATCATGGCAGTAGTTAAAAAATAGCAGTTATTTCAAATATGAACTCTAAAACTGAACAAGCAATATAGACTGTAATTGCAATGGTAGATGACTAAGAAAAGAAGGAAAACAGAATTTGATAGAAATATTTCTGGCACAAGGTTGTTTTAGATGGTTGCTATGCTATATTTCTAATGAATCGTAATTTAATTTTAATGCAATTCAGTTTATTTCATATAAAGATGTTATGCATAGCAATTAATTTTGAGGGATACATCAATGTGGTAATGCTGTGAACATGACAGAACCAAATCAAACGATAAAAAATGGTTTACGTAATCAGGGAATATAGGAATAAATATTGCATCTAGAATTGCATTCATATGACAATAAAACCTCAAGCAGCATCTCCATCCTGGGCCGTTATGTCTGATACACCCGCTATCTTGGCTACTGGAGCAGCAGTAGCAGCAACAGATACCATGGTGGTTCTTTTATTCCATAAATAGGATTATTATTATTATCATCATTATTATTATTACTACTATTATTGTTATTATGATGATGATTATGATACTGACCAGCTAGGTGAAGTGACTCATCCAAACCCTTTTGCTACATAAACCTGCATATTTGAAATAAAATTAGGCAACATTTCAGGAAAGATAATATCACTGAAACCAACCTTTTTGGTTACAGATGGCTGTAATGTAATAATTTTTTCCTTCTATTAAAATCTGCTCTTGGAGGTAATCTTATAATGCTAAGGTGCCCTGATACTTTCAGAACGTTTAATGCAGAAACATCTTTTTCCCCCTGTAGTATTTGTTATTTTGAAGAAAAATACTGTCTGACAAATATACCCATCAAAATAGGTTGAGTATAATCTCATGCTGAGGACCAACAGCACATGTATCACCTGCTTTGTTTTTACTAACACTTGACCAATGTCCATCAGTTACTTAGGCCATCTTAGCATCCATGAAAGTGATAACAGAACCAAAGTATAGCATTTTCGCACCAAGTTGAACCAACTCAGCCTTAGCACCAGTTATTAAAATATATTTGACATAGTACATTAATAATTACTACCATTCAAAACAGTAAAACTAAAATTGACCTAATTTATTACTACTGATGAGAATATATTATTTATCTGGGACATTTATTTAATGATACCTTATTCATGTTATCATACAGATGTATATGCAAGACAAAACACTGATTTGACATTTCTTAACGTCAGCAGCCCTCACTTTGATTTCATGTACACTTTCTAAATGATGGTTTATTTGACTAGCCATATAGGGATATGCTTATAAAATAACATCAGGAGTTTGCATTTATTAAGTGCACATATCACATAATGCACTTAATATCATCAAAAGGTAAGAATAGCAACAAGGAACTCAGACAAACTGTATGATGTTGATGAGCACAGAGTGATGGAAACCACAAGTACTAACAAATTCAGTGGTAGGAAACAGTTTGTATGATGTTGATGAGCACAGAGTGATGGAAACCACAAGTACTAACAAATTCAGTGGTAGGAAACAGTTTGTATGATGTTGATGAGCACAGAGTGATGGAAACCACAAGTACTAACAAATTCAGTGGTAGGAAACAGTTTGTATGATGTTGATGAGCACAGAGTGATGGAAACCACAAGTACTAACAAATTCAGTGGTAGGAAACAGTTTGTATGATGTTGATGAGCACAGAGTGATGGAAACCACAAGTACTAACAAATTCAGTGGTAGGAAACAGTTTGTATGATGTTGATGAGCACAGAGTGATGGAAACCACAAGTACTAACAAATTCAGTGGTAGGAAACAGTTTGTATGATGTTGATGAGCACAGAGTGATGGAAACCACAAGTACTAACAAATTCAGTGGTAGGAAACAGTTGTGCTTTATGCTACAAACGTATAGGTTCATAGGTAGGTACTAGGCTATCTGCCCGAGGGCATTTATAAGCCTAGCCAGAGTGTGTTGGCTTTTGCCACCCCATTGATTAATTAACTGATCCTCTGTCAAGCAGAGCCAATGAAGTGATCCCAGGGGTGTATTTTCTATTACCCATCCACTCGTCAAGGTTTCTCTTGAAGAGTATTAGTGAGGGGCTCTGCCTAATGTAGTTTGGAATTTTGTTCCAATGCATGGGGAGTCTCTGTGACAGGAATATATCCCTCCAGCATATTCTATTTATTGTTGTGGTGAGGTATAGCTCACTAGAGCGAGTGGCTCACAGTGACTTGGATTTCTTTACGTGGAGCATGTCCATTAATTCTGAGTTGGACATGGCTTTGTAAGTCAGGCAGAGATCACCTCTGAGTAAGCGATATGCCACTGAGTACAGCCAGAGTTTTTTCAGTCGGGCTGCATAGGACATATATTTCAGGCCAGTAATCCTCTTGGTGAGGTACTTTTGTGGTTTTTCCAGCTGTTGGAAGTGTCTTGTGAGGTACATCCCAAATGGGGCATTGTACTCTATGATGGGTCTGATGAGTGACGAGTAGAGGGGCACTATAACCTCTTTATTTCTAGATACAAACCCTTTAGTAATTAGATGGACCACATAGAAACATTTCCTATCTACTTTGGCAATATGATTGTCAAAGGAGAGATTACTATCTACCTGGGTCACCAGATCTCTTATTACCTCTTCTTTATTAAGGGGGCTGCCACCTATGTGGTAATTCGTGGGTGTTTTGTTTTTCCCAAACGGGATGACTATGCATTTTTTGGCATTTAGCTTGAGGCCATGTGTCCATCTCAGTAAGGCCCTTTTGGAGGATGTCTGTGTCAGCCTGAGAGTCAGTTAAGGCTCCTGAGTCCCAGTATGCAGTCAACGGCAAACTTGGTTAGCCATAGTCCTCCTGTGTTTGCCAGTAGGGTTCTCAGGACTGAGCCTTGCGGGACACCACTTGTGACTGGTTTAGAGTCAGACCTGGAGCCCGCTATTCTTACCGTGTGAGTTCTGTCTGTAAGCCAGTTGGCAACCCATCTTGTGACATAGGGTTTATGTTCAGGCTGGTAAATTTTTCTGTAACACCCGAGTGGGGAATGGTGTCAAAAGCCCTGGTGAGGTCAAGGTAGGCTGTGTGAACCACCTTTCCATCGTCTATGGCCTTGGTGACTGTCTCAAAGAAGTCAACCAGGTTTAGTAGGTATGATCTGCCCTTAAAGCCGAACTGGGTCTGGTCAAGTGTTTGGAGGTTCCCAATGTCTTTGTTAATGAGTTCCATGATGATGCGCTCCGTAGCCTTGCAGACCAGGCTAGTCAGGCTTATGGGGCGATAGTTACCAGGGTCAGTTGTGGCCCCTCCTTTATGGAGTGGAATAACTATTGCTGTGCGCCATTCTATGGGCATGTAGCCTGTGGATAAGCTGAGGTTGAACAGCGTGTTTAGGTGGGGGGTTAGTTTGTTCTGTAGTTCGTGTAAGACGCCTGGGACACCATCTGGTCCCATTGATGCTGTGCTTTTGGCTTTTGAAAGGGCTGTTTTCATCTGTGAGTCTGTGATTTCTGGGACACTACACTTTTCCGGTATTGTTGTGGACCCTTTTGGGGGTAAGAGGGGGGTGAAGTTTGCACTGAATCTATCTGCCAGGATGTTGGAAATAGCAGTAGTTTCAGTATATTTTGTGCTATTTTGCACTAGTTCGGTGTATATCTACAAGTTGCCACTTAGATTCTTAACATAGCTAAAGAAGGCTTTGTGGTTATCTTTTGAATCCTTGGCTATTTTTCTTTTGAAGTTAGCCTTGGATGATTTTATGAGGAACCTTAGTTTCTTACTGATACTGATCAGGGATGTCTTTCCTTCTTGGGATTTGCTTTTTTTCTGAAAGAGTTTCCTCCTTCTATTGTATAGCCTGTTTATGGCAGGGGTCCACCAGACTGGTTTCCTTCTCTTAGACGAGTGAGTCCTGGTTTTGCTAGGGATGGCATGATCCATGCATCCTTGTAGGTGCTCATAGGGTGCATCTGTAAAGGTTTCTACATCTTGGGCAGGGATATCCTTTAGCGTGGGGGCTGTGAAACGTACCACCTCTGTCTTAAGTAAGGTGAAGTTTGCTTTAGAAAAGTTTTTTACTGTGGTTTCCTTAGTTGAGGGTGGTGGTGGGGTGTGAACATCCAGAGTGATTAGTTTATGGCCTGATCTAACCAGTGACGGGTTGACCTCCTGTGTGGAACACCTGTCGCCCATGCTGGTGATGACCAGGTCCAATATGTTTTCACCTCTGGTAGGGGAGTTTACTAGCTGATCCAGGGCATTTGGGTTGATGAATTCCAGGAAGTGCTGGGCATGGGAGTTTGTACTCAAGTAGTGTTCTCAGTTAATGCTAGGGTAATTGAAATCACCCAATATCAGGGTGTTCGGTAGGACCTTCATGTTTTCCAGTGTCTCCAGAAAGGTGGAGTGGTGGTCCTGGGTCATGGAGGGTGATCTGTAGCAGGCCACAATTTGCATTGCAGATTTGCCTGATGTTAGTTGCACATGGAGGATCTCAGAGGTCTCATGCTGTGCCACTAACCTGGAGGTGTAGGTATCCTTGATGAATATGGATACATCCCCTCCTTTTGTGTTTCGGTCAGTGTTCTGTGGCCGAAATGTGAGGTATGAGTTGTAGCCCGGTAGTGCTGGGGTGCTCTCTGGAGCCTTGAACCAGGTTTCAGTTACTGCACAGATATCAATGTTCTCCATACTGAGGAGTGCATCCTGTGCTTGCATTTTGAGACAAACTCCTGGCATTGAGTAGCATAACCCTCAGTTTTTTGTTAATTGTGCTGTTTACGGAGGTGGGTTTGACTTTTGAGCCTTTCCTAAAAAAAGGCACTATGGGGGCAACAAGAGCTTTGGCCAGTATTCAAAAGCCTAGGGGGACAGGTGCAAGCCATCTCTTGCTAAGCAATGTGGCTTGTCAAGCATGTCGTCCCAGGCTGACAGTCATTGGATCCCCTTTGAATGACACCAGAAGCTTAGCCAATTATTGAAACTGATCATTTTTTCTTTATACTGAGGTATTATTCTTGGTGAGGGCATGATGCTACTCAGGGTCAGGGTCATACCAGCCTGGGCTACATGATCAGAGAGCTCTTCCATGTTTCTTTTCATGTAGTCCATGGAGGTACATCTCAGGTCATTCACACCAACATGAACAATGACAGAGTCATATTTGTACTTGTTCTGGAGTGACCTGAGAGGTTGTGTTATGTGACAGATTCTGGCTCCTGACAGGCAGATAACAATAACCTTCTGCTTGTCCAGCCTAGTGAGTGGGACATCAGTGTGCCTGACTATAGAGTCACCAATTACTAGTGTGTTAGGTATGTTATTTCTCCTTAAGGGCTGTGATTGTGCGGCACACTGATTTTGGGTTTTATGTGTCTGGTTTGTGACGGGAGGTGCAGGTTGTTTGGGTGTCTGCTTTGGAGGTCTCTGATGCAGGTTTTTATTTAGAGCCTCCAAGTATGATTTGTTGTATTTATGTGTATTTTTTGCCAGTACTGGTTTAGTAGGTCTATGTGTGGCTGGAGGTGTAGTGCATATGTTAACCTTCTCCTCTTGACTGTCTGTTCCAGTCTTGGGTGGAGACAGCTTAGCCTCCAGTTTGGCTGTATAATTGCATCTCTCGCATATGTTAGTGTTTTGTGGTAGGAGGAGAGAGTTGTCTGTGTACATGAGGCAGTTGTAACCTTGCCTCAGGATACCCAGATTCACCAGCTGGACTGGAGAGTACACCTGAAATTGCCCTTTGGTCATGCCTGAATAGTAGGGTGAGCTGCTTAGTCACTTGGTTGGTGAAGGGTGAATAAAGAGTCTTGCCCTGCTGGGTAATCAAGTGTCAGGGTATATTAGTGCTTGTTATTAGGTCTGAGCAAGTGCTGGGCTGTAGGATGCTTTTTGAGTGCTTAGGTTGAGAGTTAGACTTGTTTCAAGGGAAAAACTGAAGAGGAGACTTAATGAAGCCGGAAATTATTTAACCCTAGCTAACCGGTACTGACCAGCACGCAAAACTGTACAAACGCAGTTTTTATAGCAGGGAAATGAAAGAGATAAAAATTAGCCCCAAATGGCCAGTAAACTACTAACTTCTGGTCTGAAACCACTCTTCCAGGGACAGAGTAGCTGCTCAAAGCTCCACTCTCTTACAGATGAACAGAGAAACGTCCTTCTATCCAAGTAAGGTATGGGTAACTTAGAAACTTGCAACACATCCCTGAATTCAGCACTAGTGTGAAAACTGGACTATACTAGCTTAGAAAGGCAGGAAACAAGGAATTTTTTTTTTTTGAAAAGATAAGGCAAAAACATTATAAAATACACTTAAAATAGCTTTAAACGACTACAAACGATCAGAAAAGGCTATTGCACTTTAGTGTGTAGCCCACAACAGTTAAACAAATTATTTAAACAAAAAACGACTTTTTAAAAGTGCAGGCAGTCAGATAAGTACAATATGTGAAAAAACAAGCTTTTAAATCACAATAAACACTGGGAAATCAGCATTTAGGCGGAAAACAGTTAAGTACAGCAAGAAAGTTCAGAAAACTGATACTTAATCACTCCAAAGTCTCTCTTCTAAGGTAGAAGGCTTGTATCAGTTTAAGGCTTTCTAGGGCTTCCCAGTAGGTTAGTTACAGGAAAGATGGGAAACAAGTGCAGATGTGTTTTTTTAAACTAGAAAGTTGAAAGAGATGGACAAACTGTCCAAATGGTCAATAAACTACAATTTCTGGGCCAAGAACCACTCCTCTTGTGGTAGACAGGCTACCTAGTGCTTACCACTCCCACTGATAAGCTATAAGGCTTTCTTCCAGCACAGGAAGGGTTGCAGGGCTCAGAAGCTTACCAACAGTCCTGGATACAGCAACTCTGTATCTGGACTAGGCTAGTTACAGGAAAGGTGGGAAACAAGCGCAAGTGTGGCTTTTAAACCAGAACGTTGAAAGAAATGGAAAAAAAAAACTGCCCAAACGGCCAATAGCTACAATTTCTGGGCCAGGAACCACTCCTCTTGTGGTAGATAGGCTACCTAATGCTTACCACTCCCACCGATAAACTAGAAGGCTTCCCTCCAACACAGAAAGGCTTGGGGGCTCAGAAGCTTACAAAGAGTCCTGGATACAGCAAATCTGTACCTGGACTAGACTAGTTACAGGAAAGGTGGGGAACAAGTGCAAACGCAGGCTTTTAAGCCAGCAAGTTGAAAGAGATGGAAAACTGCCCAAACGGCCAATAAACTACAATTTCTGGGCCAAAACTCACTCTTCCCGTGGAGGATAGGCTACCTAGTACCTATAAATGTTTAGTAAAGATGTTTCACTAGGGTCGGAAGAAGCTATGATTCCATAACAAAAGCGCTTACCAGTTTGTATATTCATTAAACTTGAATTTATTTTGCCTGCTGCCTGTCGTTTGTTGCCTACTTTACCTTTGGGTATTTTCAGTTGTGACTGCTGTGTTTCCATACTTGGATTTATTTCACCTGCTGCCTGCTGTTTGCTGCCTATTTTACCTGTGGATACTTTGAACTATGACTGCTGTCTTTCCACACTGGTGCTTCTCTCTGCACATAATAACATTAAACATAAACATGTTACCAAATTAACTTTTTGTGCTATTAGATAAGCTTATGCTAACCAATCAGATCTTAGAGAACCTGAACTGTGTGGCAAATGCCATTTGAAACTGAAATCAGAAAAAACACTTACTTACGACTGCCGTTGTATGTAATGTCAACATGTTTATTTAATAAACAAAGTATGTGAGGGTGTGAAAGACAGCATGTTCCAAGACAGCATGTTCTCATCCAACCTGTCACCCACCATCCCTAGTGCATTTCCCGTTACACCTCAGTTGATATCTTACTTCCATTGACTCAACTCCAAGATAACCTTATACCTGCCCATTTTTCATCTGACGTACACAGTTTTAAAATCATTGCCTTGAATAATGTGCTCTCTCAATGTCTCGTGTCATTTTGTTTTGATTTCAGGCTATTCACATTTGATTAAAAAAATCTGTATGTCTTTTTCAAGTTTTTAAACACCTAATAATTGTCTAGGTGTGAATCAAACACCAGTCATCTGTATATATTTGTGCTAAATGACACAATTAAAAACTGTTTTTTTAGCTTTACATTTCTCTGCAAATATCATTAGAGCTGCCAAATTTAAATGTTCAATTTGTGTTTAAACTGAATCTGTACCTAGAGAAAGTGTATAATGAGAGCTACTACTTGCTGCATATGTTTTTAATGTTTAAATTGCACACACACATTGAAGAAGTGCTTTTATGACCTGAATAACTTGTGCTAGCTTTACCTGAATTGCTTTTACTGACAATTTTCCAGTTGTACAATTGTGAATGATTGATTTAGTTTTACTTGTATATCTTTAAAATCTGACAAGTGTTTATTTACTGCATTGCTCTCTTGCTAAGGTTTATTAGCTATAAATCCTAATCCATTCTGAAGTGTGCGACTTTACCCCCCCCCCAAAACCTTTCTGAATGTACTAGTATAAAATAACTGACTGTTTCTGCCTTAATGCTTACCCTAGAATCTCTGCTTTTCTCTTTTCCTAGTTGAACTTCACATTTACTTACACTAACATACTGCAGCTCCTGAAAAACAGTGTCTACAGGATTGCAATTGGCCACCACAACAAAAACTGTTTCTCCTAGCAATTAATCAGAGTAGGTTACACACATAAAAAGCATTTGTTAAGCTTTCTCTTACAGTGCTGTGTAATTAAGCACGTCACCATTTTGGTCAGCCATAGGGCTCTTTTCTACTTGAGTGTTTGCCTCCTTCCCCTGTAACTAAAGTACACTGACTCTTACATTTCTCTCTCTGACCCTAATTTTTTGAGGTATAATTTGTACCTTTCTGGCTTTCTAACACTCAGACATAGATTTCTGTTGAAAGTTTTACTTACTTGTCTGACATTTGAACAAGTAACCCTTGTAAAAATCCTCAATTGTATACCATTGGTCTGTCTTTCCTGCTAAACATAAGTAACATTAAAGTGCTGAGTGCAGATTTTAGGCCCTTACATTCAACTTACCTCTGGTGTGGTGTCTTGAGTTAATCAAGGTATTCCTCTAACCACTCCTACTGCCTTATTTTTCCCCCACCCCCTCTTTCCTCATACAGGTTAAACTGCTACAACTTAGTACAGGCATTGCTTCATCCCTGCTTCGCTCGGGCTTGCTTCACACCTCACCCTGCCCCCAAATTCCTCCTGCCCCTTGTGCTGCTACATTTATTGGTACTAGACCACACCCCACTTTTTTAAACCAATCAGTAACAACTTGTCACTCAAAAGCACCACCCTCAACCTGACACCACCAATCCTCCAACTCTACTATTCCGTTTTTCCTAAGTTTCAAGTCTCATTCAGTAGGTATGCTATCACCCAAAATAGTCTTATTAACTCTACTTCTACCCCTTTTACTCATCCCATATCTCCTAACTGCCTACAAATGTCAGGATCACCCAGGTTTCCCCTACCCTAAATTCCAAACATCTATCCGTCTACAACAGATAATAATGCACCCTTACTCACCTCCCTCATGCTTACCTCCTTAACCCCTAAATACTACCATCTTACTAGACCTACTTACATTAGTCCTAAAACTAGACACTATTACAAAACTTTATTCAAAATCTTAAAACTCATACTCAGGATACACTACAACCTCACAAAGGATGACGACATCCACCCAAACCCTGGTCCATCCCCACCTGTTGCCCCTAACCCCCCTACTATATCCCCTACCACCATAGCTCCAACAAATAGACCTTCTAGCTCACTGCTGGCCTACCATCTAAACATTAGGAGCATAAATAACAAAGCTCAGCACCTGCATGCCCTCCTAGCTGTTCATTCCCCAGATATATTATGCCTAACAAAAATGTGGCTAAAGCCTGCCACCAAGGACCATGAGATTCTGCCACCAGGGTATAGTATGATTTGACTAGACTGTACCACCAGAAAGGGTGGTGGGGTAGCCATACTTTACAAGTCAACCCCACCTGTCAGCATAGACACCCGACAACCACCCCAGTTCAATAACGCTGAAATTCTTATCTCAAAACTACAAATTAACAAAAGCAAAAATGTAAACATTGTCTGTGTCTACATTCCCCCAGGGAGGAACACAGAAACCTTAGAAGACTTCTTATACTGGTTATCCAATAACTACCCCCAAGAAACAATTGTTCTTGGGGATTTCAGCATTGACTGGAACACTTGCTCTTGTGAAACCCCCACAAAACACATAAACCTCTATGGATTTACTCAAATCATAACCTCCCCCACCAGGACAGGAAAACCCAATAACAAGGAAAGTCCCCTAGTCTGGATACTCGTCAATACCCATCTTCAATCCTGATGACCTAAGTGACCACTGTCTCACCTATGTAATCAAGCTCAACGTAGACTACTCCTACCAACCCACCTACAGAACATTAAGAAACAATAAGAATTTTATTCTCACCAAGTTTCAAAATGAACTTAAGGCGTGCAAGCTGAAAGAGATGGAAAACTGCCCAAACGTCCAATAAATTACAATTTCTGGGCCAAAACTCACTCTTCTCATGGAGGATAAGCTACCTAGTGCTTACCACTCCCACTGATAAGCTAGAAGGCTTCCTTCCAACACAGAAAGGCTTGGGGGGCTCAGAAGCTTACTAACAATCCTGGATACAGCAACTATGTAACCGGACTAGGCTAGTTATAGGAAAGGCAGGAAACAGACACAAGTGCGGCTTTCAAATCAGAAGGTTGAAGGAGATGGAAAAAAACTGCTCAAACAGCCAATAGCTACAATTTCTGGGCCAGGGACCACTCCTCTTGTGGTAGATAGGCTATCTAATGCCTACCACTCCCACTGATAAGCTAGAAGGACTCCCTCCAACACAGAAAGGCTTGAGGGGCTCAGAAGCTTGCAAAGAGTCCTGGATACAGCAAATCTATACCTGGACTAGACTAGTAGCAGGAAAGGCAGGAAACAAGTGCAAACACGGGCTTTTAAATCAGAAGGTTGAAAGAGATGGAAAAGCTTCCCAAACGGCCAATAAACTATAATTTCTGGGCCAGAAACCACTCCTCCTGTGGTAGATAGGTTACCTAGTGCTTACCACTCCCACTAAAAAGCTAGAAGGCTTCTGTCCAACACAGAAGGGCTTGGGGGGCTCAGATGCCTACCAACAGTCCTGGATACAGCAAATCTGTACCTGGACTACAATAGTTACAGAAAAGTTGGGGACCAAACGCAAATGTGGGTTTTTAAACCAGAAAGTAGAAAGATATGGAAAAACTATCCTAACAGTCAATGACCTACAATTTCTGGGCCAAAACCCACTCTTCCCATGGTAGATAGGCTACCTAGTGCTTACCACTCCCACTGATAAGCTAAAAGGCTTCCCTCCAACACAGAAAGGCTTGGGGGCTCAGAAGCTTACACACAGTCCTGGATACAGTGGTGGTGATGGGCACAACTGCTTTATACTGAGGGTACCATACCCTAGTGTTAGTATAGTCCACTTCTAACAGAACAAAAAAGTATGATTATAAAAAAATTATAGTAACATTATTATTTAAATGTTTTTATAACAGATGATTTAGCAGAACCCTGAACCCCCACATTGAATATTTTGTGTATTTACATATCTGTCTTTATTAATTGTAGTATAGTAAGGGTATAAGGGGACTGAGATAGCTAAAGGTATGTGTGGTGTCTGCCAGCTTAGGAAGGGTGTTAGGGAACCCTATTTTATGACCCCCACCCAGGACCCAGACAGACAAGTTAGAAGGGATAATGTTTTAAGAGTCCCTATGATTTTTTTTTCCAGTGACATAAATAAGGTCACTGATGTAATTAAAAAGAATTGGCATATTTTAATCTCTAATTCGTATATTGAAGCATTAGTTAGCACATCTCCTAAGTTTTACTACAGGAATATGGCAAATTTAAAGAGGTTGTTGTGTTACCCAGATAAGTTGGGTTATGGACAATGGGGAGAGGGTACCAAAAAGTGTGGTACTTGTAATTTATATCAATATGTTAAAGAGGGGAATGAGTTTGTTCATCCATAGACAGAGAAGAAATATTTTTTAAATGTTATAGCTAACTGTGACACTATGAATGTTGTTTATTTAGCCAACTGTGAGCAATGCAGCTCATTTTACGTTGGCAAAACCAGCCGTCAGTTTTGTGAACGTATTACAGACCATATATATTTTATAAATAAAGGTAACACTGTCATTGCCTTAGCTAAACATGTTTAGATGCAAGGTAATGTATATAGGTTTTCTTTTATTGTGTTAGATGTTATATATGGGAATGCTAGGTTGGGAAACATTGAAAATGAAACAGAAAGATGTGAAGCAAGATGGACAGCCAAACTATGTTCTCATATGGGGTTAGGTTTAAATTAATTTGCACCTTTGAAACCTGTTTTAAAAGCCAGAAGGAAAAGGAAAAAGTAATGTCTATTTCCATTTTGCTGGGTTCACTTTTTAGTGAGTTCATCTTTAACTATTTAATTGTTTTATTAGTTTTAGCTTTTGATTAGTCTGTGTATTATGGCAGTGTTATATAAATGTTTAGTAAAGATGTTGTTTCACTAGGGTCGGAAGAAGCTATGATTCCATAGCGAAAGCGCTTACCAGTTTGTATATTCATTAAACTTGGATTTATTTTACCTGCTGCCTGTTGTTTGTTGCCTACTTCACCTTTGGGTATTTTCAATTGTGACTGCTGTGTTTCCATACTTGGATTTATTTCACCTGCTGCCTGCTGTTTGCTGCCTATTTTACCTGTGGATACTTTGAACTATGACTGCTGTCTTTCCACACTGGTGCTTCTCTCTGCACATAATAACATTAAACATAAACCTGTTACTAAATTAACTTTGTGCTATTAGATAAGCTTATGCTAACCAATCAGATCTTAGAGAACCTGAACTGCATGGCAAATGTCATATTAAACTGAAATCAGAAAAACACTGTTACTTACGACTGCCGTTGTATGTAATGTCAACATGTTTATTTAACAACAAACTTAAAGTATGTGAGGGTGTGAAGGGCAGCATGTTCTCGTCCAACCTGTCAACCACCATCCCTAGTGCATTTCCCATTACACATCAGTTGATATCTTACTTCCATTGACTCAACTCCAAGATAACCTTATACCCGCCCATTTTTCATCTGACATGTACACAGTTTTAAAATCACTGTCTTGAATAATGTGCCCTCTCACTGTCTCATGTCATTTTGTTTTGATTTCAGGCTATTCACATTTGATTAAAAAAAATCTGTATGTCTTTTTCAAGTTTTTAAACACCTAATTGTCTAGGTGTGAAACAAACACTAGTCATGCTGTATATATTTGTGCTAAATGAGACGATTAAAACATTTTTTTTAGCTTTACATTTCTCTGCAAATATCATTAGAGCTGCCAAATTTAAATGTTCGATTTGTGTTTAAACTGAACCTGTACCTAGAGAACGTGTATAATGAGAGCTACTACTTGCTGCATGTTTTTAATGTTTAAATTGCACACACATATTGAAGAAGTGCTTTTATGACCTGAATAACTTGTGCTAGCTTTACCTGAATTGCTTTTACTGACAATTTTCCAGTTGTACAATTGTGAACGATTGATTTAGTTTTACTTGTATATCTTTAAAATCTGACAAGTGTTTATTTACTGCATTGCTCTCTTGCTAAGGTTTATTAGATATAAATCCTAATCCATTATGAAGTGTGCGACTTTACCCCCCCCCCAAAACCTTTCTGAATGTACTAGTATAAAATAACTGCCTGTTTCTGCCTTAATGCTTACCCTAGAATCTCTGCTTTTCTCTTTTCCTAGTTGAACTTCACATTTACCTACAATAACATACTGCAGCTCCTGAAAAACAGTGTCTACAGGATTGCAACTGGCCACCACAACAAAAACTGTTTCTCCTAGCAATTAATCAGAGTTGGTTACACATATAAAAAGCATTTGTTAAGCTTTCTCTTACAGTGCTGTGTAATTAAGCAAGTCACCATTTTGGTCAGCCGTAGGGCTCTTTTTTACTTGAGTGTTTGTCTCCTTCCCCTGTAACTAAAGTACACTGACTCTTACATTTCTCTCTCTGACCCTAATTTTTACAGGTATAATTTGTACCTTTCTGGCTTTCTAACACTCAGACATAGATTCCTGCTGAAAGTTTTACTTACTTGTCTGACATTTGAACAAGTAACCCTTGTAAAACTCCTCAATTGTATACCGTTGGTCTGTCTTTCCTGCTAAACATAAGTAACATTAAAGTGCTGAGTGCAGATTTTAGGCCCTTACATTCAACTTACCTCTGGTGTGGTGTCTTGAGTTAATCAAGGTATTCCTCTAACCACTCCTACTGCCTTCTTTTTCCCCCACCCCCTCTTTCCTCATACAGGTTAAACTGCTACAACTTAGTACAGGCATTGGTTCATCCGTGCTCCACTTGCCCTCGCTTTGCTCGGGCTTGCTTCGCACCCCACCCTGCCCCCAAATCCCTTCCCCCCCTGGTGCTGCTACATTTATTGGTACTAGACCACACCCCACTTTTTTAAACCAATCAGTAACAACTTGTCACTCAAAAGCACCACCCTCAACCTGACACCACCAATCCTCCAACTCTACTATTCCGTTTTTCCTAAGTTTCAAGTCTCATTCAGTAGGTATGCTATCACCCAAAATAGTCTTATTAACTCTACTTCTACCCCTTTTACTCATCCCATATCTCCTAACTGCCTACAAATGTCAGGATCACCCAGGTTTCCCCTACCCTAAATTCCAAACATCTATCCGTCTACAACAGATAATAATGCACCCTTACTCACCTCCCTCATGCTTACCTCCTTAACCCCTAAATACTACCATCTTACTAGACCTACTTACATTAGTCCTAAAACTAGACACTATTACAAAACTTTATTCAAAATCTTAAAACTCATACTCAGGATATACTACAACCTCACAAAGGATGACGACATCCACCCAAACCCTGGTCCATCCCCACCTGTTGCCCATAACCCCCCTACTATATCCCCTACCACCATAGCTCCAACAAATAGACCTCCTAGCTCACTGCTGGCCTACCATCTAAACATTAGGAGCATAAATAACAAAGCTTAGCACCTGCATGCCCTCCTAGCTGTTCATTCCCCAGATATATTATGCCTAAGAAAAATGTGGCTAAAGCCTGCCACCAAGGACCATGAGATTCTGCCACCAGAGTATAGTATGTTTTGACTAGACTGTACCACCAGAAAGGGTGGTGAGGTAGCCATACTTTACAAGTCTACCCTATATCTGTCAGCATAGACACCCGACAACCACCTCAGTTCAATAATGCTGAAATTCTTATCTCAAAACTACAAATTAACAAAAGCAAAAATGTAAGCATTGTCTGTGTCTACATTCCCCCAGGGAGTAACATAGAAACCTTAGAAGACTTCTTATATTGGTTATCCAATAACTACCCCCAAGAAACAATTGTTCTTGGGGATTTCAACATTGACTGGAACACTTGCTCTTGTGAAACCCCCACAAAATACATAAACCTCTATGAATTTACTCAAACCATAAAATCCCCCACCAGGACAGGAAAACCCAATAACAAGGAAAGTCCCCTAGACTGGATACTCGTCAATACCCATCTTCAATCTTATAAATCAGGCACTTTGCCTGATGACCTAAGTGACCACTGTCTCATCTATGTAATCAAGCTCAAAGTAAACTGCTCCTACCAACCCACCTATAGAACATTAAGAAACAACAAGAATTTTATTCTCACCAAGTTTCAAAATGAACTTAAGGCATGCAACTGGTCAGTACTAAAACGTCTCCCTCTAGATGAAGTGGTAGCATACTTTAACACCAAATTCCTTGCTATTCTTAACTCCCATGCTCCCAGCCACTCTATTAGAACCAAAGTTAATATTGCACCATGGCTTTCTAAAGATACCAAAACCAAAATTTCACTCAGAAACAAGGCATGGGCCACCTACCGAACAAAAGCCCCACTTGATCAACTAAGATTCAGACAGCTAAGGAATTACACCAAAAAATCCATAACTTTAGACAAAAAGAACCACTACTAACATCTACTGCAAAAACACCAAAACAAACCTCAAAAGTTCTGGGCAGGAATAAACAAACTACTCCACCCAGGCCAAACCGCCACTCCACCCCCCCTAAGCTTCTCAACAAAAATCCCCAGTAGACATTGCTAATAACGGCAACAGCTTCTTCACAGAGACTATCCAGTCTCTAGCCAGCCAACTCTTTCCCAATGGCTCTAATTCTAATGCAGCCACACCCAGTACCCAAACATACTTTACCTTCCAACCTGTCCCTACTCATCTTATTCATGCCCTACTTAAGAAACTATGACCCACCACCCTGGCTGCCAACCTCCTCCCAGAAGACTATCTGCAAAAGGCTGCTGACACCATAGCATACTCCATCTTAATCATGATCAACAGAGCTATATCTGAAGCTACTGTACCCACTAAATGGAAAATCTCCGATGGTGTACCTCTCCATAAAGCAGGAAGTTCCACTGAACTGTCAAACTTTAGAACCATAGCTATTCTGTCACCTCTAGCTAAAATTATGGAGAAGTGTGTAGACATATAGCTCATGCACTATCTCACACAGAACAAGCTGTTGTCCAACTTTCACACCACAGTACTACTTCTGCCCTCCTCTCTTTCTCTAACGTCGTTAACCACAACTGCAATAATAACAAATTATCCTCAGCACTCTTTCTAGATCTATCCAAGGCTTTTGACATGGTTGACCACAAAATGCTTATAAATACCTTGAAGGCCTTCTCCTTAAACAACCATGCACTCCACTGGTTTCAATCCTACCTGCAGGGCAGGCAACAGGCAGTCCTATGGCAGGACAAGCTATCATCTCACCTACCCATCACATTAGGAGTTCCCCAGGGCTCGATACTAGGACCCCTTCTTTTCTCCAGCTTTATCAATGACCTTAATTCAGTCATCCCAGATGCTACCTGCATTCAATATGCAGATGACTCCACCTTGATTTGTTCTGACACCTCACCAGCTAATTTATTCACATTAACCCAAAATACCTTCAGTACAGTGGAAAAATGGCTCTCCAATCAACATCTAATCCTAAACCCCAACAAAACTAAATTACTCCTCTTCTCCCCCACATGCAGGACCCCCATCATCCTTCAACATAACTGCTAACAATGGCACTATCATCTTCCCAGAAGCACAAACTAAACTTCTGGGTGTCATAGCTGATAACAACCTGAAGTTTGATGTGCATATCAATCAAACTATCAAAACTATTAATAAAAAACTTGGCTCTCTTTACAAAATCAAACCTTTCCTTACCCCAGTTGCTAGAACTGCAATTGCCTGTTCCCATCTGCTATCAACTCTTCTCTACGCGTCACCTCTATTCTCCAACTTAAACAAAACAGATCTTAATAAACTATTATCCTGCTATAACCACATTGCCAGATTTGCTAGTGGCACAGCCTACCAGACACACCATTGTCACAACCTAAATCGCCTAGGTTGGCTTGAACTGCCAAGCCTACTGCAGTTCAACCAGCTAAGAGTGGCACATAAAGTCCTTTACCAACCAGAAAATACACCTGCACTAAAAAATATTATCAGCCCCTACACCAGCACCTGGCCACTGCAATCATCTACTAGACTCCTAGTTCAAACATACAAATCCAACTACTCAGCTGGGGACTCTCTGTTTGCCAAATCTGTTGGAAAAGCATGGAATACACTCCCAGCTGACTTGACCCTAGAACCCTCACTAACTTAATTCAAAAACAAACTTAAGAAATACTTCAAAACTCATTGGTTATGTCCTTGCACTAACCCCAACTAGTGATCTCTCTATTTCTTAGGTGCCTTACCTTCAACTACTTCTAACTTTTTTCTACCACTCCATTTCAGGAAGGGTCACTTGTATAACTGCTGCTCAACGTGTCTTAAACCTGAATGTAATGTATGTATATATAACTTTGAAAATAATGTTATGTTTTGTAAAGTGTTTTATAATAAGTTAGTACTATATGTGCTAAATGCTGGTATTGCTTATGACTGTAATCTGCTTGAAACTAGCATTTACTAAATGTTCAGTGTATTATTATCTTGGAGCTTTTCTCCCCGGGCCTCCACTGAAAATGGACATATATCCAGTCAGTTTATCCCTGTCAACAAATGTAAAATAAATAAATAAAATAAAAACTTCGAACATATGTAAAAAAAAAAAAAAAAAACCCAAAACTAACGGCTGTAGGCAGGGGGACAAGCCCCCATGCACCCCCCCTGCTCTTTAAGTATACCAACTCCAAGACCACACTGCAGTGCAGTAAGGGAAATCTTCCCTTTACTGCACTATAGTGCAGTCTCGGAATTGGTATATTTAAAAAGCGGGGTGTAGGGGGTGCAGGGGGGCTTGACCCCCTGCCTACACTAGTCAGGTAAGTTCTGTTTGTTTTTATTTTTTATTTTTATTATATGTTCGCTGTTTGAAACTTCAAACATTTAAATTTGATTATTTAACGTTCAAAGTTTTCAAACTTCGAACATATAATATAGAGCCGGTAGGTCAGCCACAGACCTTCATGTAAAAGTATTAATGCAGAATTTTGACTTTACTATTAAAGATATGTATTTTATTTAGTTATACGAAAGTATTTGTTTGCTATCTTTTGATTCATGTTTAATCCAGGTCTGTTTGAAAATCTAAACATGATTAAATACTAGCTAACAAGCTGATCATTTAAAATGTTAAGTTGACCATATAATTTGGTGCTCATCACTAAAGCAGTGATTTCTACCGTCACTTAAAAGGTGACATTACAGCTCTAAAATAATCAAATATTAAATTAATATTTTATAATTAGTGACAATATGATTATTAAAGATTTATTTTACCTGAATTTCACATGCTTACTTTAACAAAACACACATATGTTGAGTCTCAGCTTAGTATTTTATTATAAATGCAGATTGTCTGGAAAAGGAGTAAGTCTGTGGAAAAGTATTAAGGTATAATCTAAGACAAATGTTACTGTCATGTCTTATCATGCAAATTCAATTTTTTTCTTTCCATTTTCTTGAAGTTACAACACATATGCCATCTGACATTAGTTTGTAAAATTGGTAAAACATATTTTTAGTTTTAAAATAATTCCTATGTTCTTGCAAATAAAAACTGGAAAAGAAGATAAGCATTTATTACAATACACATCTCAGCTGCTATAAAATTGGCAAATTACTTTGTAAATGTGCAATATAAAAAAAAAACATCACCTACCGGTGCTGTTACAAATGAGATTGTAAAAAAAATCTTTTGCTTGGTTTAAATGTATTATATTATTTAAATTAGTCTGAAATTCTACAGTTTTGCTAATAATATATTAGCTTTTACCAGCATTCACAGCCATAAGCTGATATGCCACTATATTGTAATGGCTGATGCTAAACAATTAAATTACCTGAATTACACATTTTTTTATGAATGCATTTAGCAAATTATGTAAAGAATTTAGGGGCACCCATGGGTTTGTTTTCTGAGGCAGGAGTGAAAAATGAGAGCATCTTATCCATCTGGAACAAAATCTGTTAATGTTATCACACCTTGCCAGCATAACAAAATAATATTTCAGCAGAGCTACTTTATATAAACTGACTTTGAAGCAATAACAACAGCAAATACTGAATACTTTAGCAACGTTGATTCGATGTACAAGAAATGACGGTACTTTTCCGTTAAACCCCTACCACGCATCTCATCGTTTTCGTCGAGCCCAACGAAGACTGAAAGGTCCATGACAGGCTCACAAAATGCTGTGCTGATAATTTCTGCAAATATATTTATGTTACCTTCACAGAGGTGAACTGCATTGCAAAGTCTACAGAGTCGAAAACATTGGTGTAATACACAACATTGTCTTCGTGCTTTTGTTCAAGCAGCCTAAATATATCTTGCCATCTAGCAAAGCTTCCCCATGTTAGAAGTGCCCTAGGAACTTTATGGGGGGGGGGACTTGAGTAGCACAGATACACACATTTACATATAGGTAGGAAAGCTGGGTGTGGGAGAGTGCGGAGTGGGGCATTTTGATTTTAAAAAGCTGTGTACTATATATGATTCGTGGCATAGCACTCAACCTGGTCCTAATTTTGCTTCATATGTTTCCTCTTCCCCTGTAAAATGAACATTTTTCTGTTAAATCCGTGAGGCTTACAGTCAGCCAATAATGCCAGACATTAGAGTTTCATACTTTTGTTGTTGAGAAAATGCATGTTGAAGCAAAACAAGTTGTTTGATTAGCGTTATGCTTTTCAGGAATACGGCGTGACGCGTGGTAGGGGTTTAACGGAAAAGTACCGAAATGGCTAAAGCACCAGAGAAACATACCAGTGATGCAAAGGTGAAAGTAATGTTCACTTTAATTCAAGCCACCACATTAATATTCAACAAAACAAATAGGTCATATCCAACCAGGAGTAATTACAGTAGCTGCAAAATGGCTGACTTGTACATCAAAAAGGGAATCATGAGGAGCAGTATGTAATAGTAGAACATGAACAGGATCTACAAGGTTTGATATCCTACAAAAACTAGAGAACAAGCTGCACATATGAAAAAAGAGCACTTCACAATATTTTAAGAATCATCAGACTCCTAGAAAAGATGGAAGGTCTCAATCTTTTGAATTTAAGTAAGAAATAGTTGCCAACTCTTCTAGCTGAAAAGTCAAAGTCAGTTTTAGTAAGAGCTCAAAAGATCATTCCAAACCCAAGAAACAAAACAACCTTTGACACTTGGAGCTGGACATAAGTGCATTTGTGTAATGAGTGGCAATGAGCAGGGCGTGTTTGATTCACACATAAAATAAGCAGGGTATGCTGCTCAACAGGGTCAGGTGTGGTACATGCTAATGGCCATATAATGACATGGTAATGAGGAATGTTATTAAAATAAACATCCTGGAATATGCAAATGAGGTAAATCAAAATGGTAGAGTGACTTAGAAATATATGAGCACTGCAGCTCAGAGCTGCATGTACCTTGGAATAGCCCAAGACTGATTTCTGGAGTCCACACCACTTTTCTCAATTTCTTTTAACTCTAATCCCTTAAAAATTGTCTTTCAGCTTTAGATATGGTGTACTAACCCAGCAAATGTGCAAGGCCATTAGTTATGCATGTTAACCTGTAGAAGTTTGGAGTTAACTACCAAGAAATTCAACAGGTGGTGTAAGTTAACCATTTGGTGAGCTCAGTGAAGATAATGTTGTTTCATGCCTTCTTCCATGGCCCGTTGAGAGGCGAATGTCTCCCTCAGGTTTATTTGGTATCTCGGTGTAATGACTATGAAAATGAGGGCTCACTACATACAAGTTTCTGAATTGGTCAATTTTCAAATTGTGCATACTAGCTAAACTTCTCATTCACTTATCCACAGTGTCATGCACATGCCTGGAGTAGAGTCACTGTAATACTTAGTTTACTACCATCATAACCTAAGAGGTAGGGCTACCATATTTCACGCCTCAAACTTCTATGTTTAACTATTGTCGTGTAGTAGTTAATATTGGGGTTTTCCACTGACATTTTCACTTATGAACTGACCCCTTTTGTGTAGCCGCGGTGGTGCAGTGGTAGCATTGTCACCTCACAGCAAGAGGTTCTCCCATCTGATTCTCAGCTGGAGCGCTCTCTATGTGGAGTCTGCATGTTCTCCCCGCGGTCGAGTGGCATTCAAAAGATATGCGAGATTGGGAGTGCCTTCATTGAAGGTTGGGCATCGAGCTGGCACCTCAGCACCATAAAAATCTACTGCCAATCATTAGTGGACTGGAGTTCAGCTGTGGCGACCCCTAACCGGGAAAAGCCGAAAGAAGAAGAACTGACCCGTTATGTGAAAGCTGGCACATGCAAAACAACTATGACCACAAAATTTCTTCCATTATCTGCAAACAATTACAGTAGCAATTATGAAGGCAAGAAAATAGTTCAGAGCCCAAAGTTGGTATCCAGAGAACACCAAAACCTTCCTCCACCTCTCTACTGGCATTACAGGCCAAGGCTCCTGCAAAAACAGTACCAAGGGCTACAGTATAATGCAGACACCGGGAGCAGCATGGCACAAAATGTTACCCATGCTGCAGGCATACTGTACCACCACTACAGTCATCTTAAGTAGAAAAGTGGTGACACGAAGAGGCTTGTCTACTATGAAATAGTGTACCCACGGAGAATCGATAAGTGATCCAACACCTTTCTTAACACAGTTGTGCTCCCACGATAAAAACAACCAATTGTCAGTAATAAAAAGTCAACCAAAAGGTTTTTTTACAGGGAATAAATACCAAATCCCCTGTGTAGCGTTGTCATCAAATCCGTAACATCCTTTCAATTTCCAACCAAATACACTCCTCATGTGTATTCGAAACAGCACACCAGCTCCTTATAAAACCACTGTTTATTGGCGAAATGTTAAAAATAGCTACAGCGACCTCTACAAATACTTGTCCGAGGTACAACTGATAAACTTTGTAGCATATACATAAAAACAAAAACATTTTTTAAAATATGCAATATACTCAGCGGACTGAATGATGGTTAAGCGCTTTCACCCATGACTTATGGGCTTCCTCAGAACACTGTCTTTTGAAACTGTCCGCCTTTTAAAACTTCAACGGCGCCAACTCCAGATTAACTTCCTGAAAGTTTTTTAAAGTGACAGTACCTGTTAGTACTAGATGTACAGAACTAACAAAACCTAACCTACCAATACATATAATTACACTACTAGTTTATACTGTAAAAAATAATTACATAGATTTATACTTAAAACCTAAAATCTGTGCGATTCAATGAGTTTTGAACCTGTAAAAATAAAATAACTATAAGGTTCCATCAATAAATAATTACAAATAAATACCACAAATTACCCAAATTGAAATGCTATTTCCAACAATTAACTACAACATGTCATACATCACTGTCCTCTTTGATATAATGTATAACGCTATCAATTAATAATTATAAAGAATGATGCTATAAAGGCATCCCTATAAAATCAACCAATTCCAAACCTTACCCTTACTATTAAGTAGGTAGAAATTATTGCAGCAAATAACATACTGTACTTAAATAATATACTAAAAAAACTAGTTATTTCTAAATAAAATTTTGTTACATAATAATGTACTACTAAATCCTATAAATCTGATACTATGTGACCATATAAAATTAATATAAGAAGCAAGGAACTAACTATTCACCTCAAGAATAGCCTTCATTAATATACTATCATTAAGACCTGGTGGTGTGGTGGCATCTGTGAATAACTGCCACCATACTTCACGATAGTCTAAAAATCTTTTATTGTCTCTACCTCTAGGATCATTTCTGGCCACTTCTAACAAGGCAAATTTAAATGTATGTTTGGGACCATTCTGTTCAATGTGTTTATATAAGGCACTCTTCTGGTCCTTTTTTCTTATATTGTAAATGTGTTCGTATATACTTTTTTAGGCTTCTTTCTGTTTTTCCCACGTAGTAACTTGAACACTCTAGACAGATAGCAATATAAGCCACCATCTTAGTGTTACAGTTACCCTTAATTAGCCTGATTTTTGACCCTAATGAATTTTTTAATACTATTTGTTTCTTGTTGTCAAAAATATAGTGACACTGACTACAAGATCCACATTTTGTAGTGTGCTTATAATTATTCTTACCTTTGTCATTTTTTTGTATACTTCCCTTTTCCAAACATCTCTTGATATTGGCTCCCATTTTATACACAAAACCTGGTTTATCCCTTATGAGATTCCTTATTGTTCCATCACTGGATAGAATATACCAATACTTTTTTATAATTTGTATAATATCCCCAGTTTTTGGGGTATATAATAATATTAATGCTCTTTGTTTGTTTCCTTCCAAATAATTACTTGCCAAAGCATTATTGTGACCTCCATTGATCTTACTAACTTCACAACCTGTCCTTAATAAGGGTTGGTAGGTTGTACCCCAAAGTCCAACTACATAAGTATCCACTTCATCCAACAATTTCTGGGGGTAACCCCTTTTATAGAACAGGGTTTGTATGTATCCAATTTCTGCCAATAAGGTATTATAGTCAGTGGTCATTCTCATGACCCTAATGCATTGGCTTTTATATATGTTCCTTTTTAACTTCATAGGATGATAGCTATCATATGCCAAGTAGTCATTGGAGAAAGTCTCCTTTCTATAAATTTTTGACTGCAAGGTCCCTTTGTCAGTATACACTAAAATATCTAGATATGCCTTACCATCATAATTGTAAGAATACGTGAATTTCAGAAAATCACTACTATAATTAAGAAACTGAATGAACTCTAACAGACTTTTTCACTAGAATTCCAAATAATGTAAATATCGTCCAGAAACCGAACATAATGAATAATGTACTGAAAATATTTGCTAGGAAAAATGACTGTTTCTTCCCAGTCTAGCATGACTAGGTTAGCGTATATGGGAGCACAAGCGGCTCCCATAGCCACTCCCCTAGTCTGCCTAAAATACTCTCCTTCATAGTATATGAAATTATTGTCAAGAACAATGTCTAACATTTCCAAAAACAAACTAACATCATCCCATTTAATTCCTGCATACTTCCTAATACTGTTACCAAATGCCTCAAGACCTGTGGTTTTGGGGATACAAGAAAAAAGATCTACCACATCAATTGTAACAAACAAGTATCCCTCATTCCATCCTCGAGTGGGAAAGTGTCTCAAAAATTCCCAAGAATCTTTGACCAAATGGGTGATGTTGCCATAAATGTGTTTTAATTTAATGTCTATATACTTTCCAAGGGGAAACGTTTTAGATTTACTACCAGAAATAATGGGTCAAAAGGGAGGGTCAGTTAAACTTTTGTGGATTTACGGGATGCCTACCATAGTAGCCAATCTAGGATACTTCACCTTTAAAAATTTGTAGGTATCTTTGTGTATCCTCCCATCTATCAAAAATTCTTCTGTATAACTGTCTATTCTCTGATATGCAATATTGATCTCATTCAATGATGTGGGTACATAATTTCCCAATCCATATAAGATATTGTGTATCTTGTTGGTATACTCTAAGTTGTCATATATAACTACCCCTCCACCTATATCTGGTTTCATAACCCTTATACTACCATCTTTTATCAATTTACTGAGTGTGTCTTTTTCTTCATAAGTCAGATTGTGTTGGCCTTGCGTATTCTTGTTTTCTTTATATATTCCATAAATGTCTCTGGACACAATTTTTTCATATAACTCTGTGGTAGGATGGTGTAATGGTACAAATGTACGTGGTACAGTAATTATTCCCTGTAAAAAAAACCTTTTGGTTGACTTTTTATTACTGACAATTGGTTGTTTTTATCGTGGGACCGTAACTGTGTTAAGAAAGGTGTTGGATCACTTATCGGTTCTCCGTGGGTACACTATTTTAAGTAGAAAAGTCCCAACCTCCTGGGCTGATGGGACACAGAGGTGAAGGAAAAGCTACTATGTTCTGTAAGTAAGCCATGGTTTACCAATCACCATGCAAACTACCACTATATGCCATGCAAATGTCTAACTGACTTCATTTCTTTCTCCACAGCCCCTGAACAAGTTGAAAAAAAGCCTAGCTGCAGAGGAGAAGGCATGAGTGCCTCAGGTAGCATTAGGTGAGTATATCTGTTACAGATAGTGTAGCTTAACATGTTAACAATCCTGTCAGTGTCATACTAGTACTCAAGGTAGGCATGAATTTTCCCCAGAGTTGTCACATTATCAAATATCCAGAGTAGGACTTTGTTTTTGCATAAATATGCCTTGCCAGCAGTATCATAGACTGTAGATAAATTGTTAGCATGCACTCAAGTTATGTTGTAGATTGTCAGTTGTTTAGGATCTATCCTGTAAAGTGATTGTGTTTAAGATGCCAAGCTAATGGTTTACTGCAAGTGCAACAGGTATGTTAGGAAAAGTTTTTTGTCCTGCCACTTTAGACAGTTTAAAATGTTACCTGCTATATGGAAAAAGACAAGTGCTCATAGACGGATGTCACAGCTTTTTGTGTGCAGTATTGGCACTTAGGTGGTATGTTCAGTTTTGAATGGGAGGACTACAGGGTTGATTACATATATGTCGGTGATTGTAGGCTTCAATGGGCTGATACATGTAGTTCAACATGTTACAGCACTGATGTACTACTATTATGTTAAAAGTGGGTTCAGTCCTCCCTTTAGTACACTTTTTTCTGCAAGTGTATGACACTCACCATTAGTGTGCATTTCACTACAGGCTTTTTCTACCTACTGATGTAGCTCAGCTTATAAATACATTGCCTTTCAAGGGGTAGGTGCTGAAGGCTGTGGATTGAATTCCCCTTAGGGTTGTATATTCTTGTCTCTTTCCTTCTGCAGGTATGTGACTTATGCCATTAGTGTGTGTTTCACTACAGGATTTTCCTACACTGCTGATGAAGTTCAGCATGTACATACATTACCTTGCCAGCTACAAATCCTGAAGACTGAATGTTAAAGTCCCCATATGGGTCGTATATTGACACATTACTGATGATATATCAAAGCTACAGTCTGCATGAGATATTTAGACTTTTATTGTATGAAAATGTCTGGGTTGATAACATTCATGCATGTTTAACTATAGCATTCAGTGGGATTGTGTAGGGAGCTCAGCAGCTTTTGACTTGAACTTACACATGGGGAAGGCTAATGGCTTTTGATTTTATTCCCAGCCTTTGCTCAATTCCAGTCCAGTAGCTGTTGCATCTGTCCCTGTGAGTACAGAACCCAAAAAAGGTGATGTACATATTGGAGTGAGCTACATATTGTCTCTTTCATTCTGCAAGTGTGTGGCACACACCATTGGTGTATGCGTGTGTTTCACAGCAGGCTTTTCTTACACTGCTGACCTAGCTCAGTGTGTAAATGCATTGCCTTGGAGGTTGCAGATACTGAAGGCTGTGGGTTCAAGTCACATCTGCATAGTATACTGGTGCATGATTTGTGGGTGTTTCATGACCATTGCTTTACAGTACTTGTAAAATTGTCTGATGCAGTTTATGTTTTACCTTCATTTTTTCACTGTATTTATGCTTTTTTCTACCCCACCTTCTTTCTTGCTCTCATTTCCATTGCATACATTTTTTTTATTAAGGTTCTCTCCACTTATAGTAAATTTATATGGAGCAGGGTCCAGACCTGCACCCATGCCACCATCCAGGGTTGTCATCCTGACACCAGCGGCTACAACTGACCACCATCAACATCACACTCACTGATATCCCCAAATGCTGCTGTCATCTCCACACCACTACCAGCACCTGCAGCAGCCACTACCACCAGTTTTAGGAAAGTAGGTGTGGGTCTAACACCTGCCAGAGGCAGTGAAAATGGAGGTAAGAGTGCCAGATAGAGTAAATGGATGGGGGTCCTTATTGATAAGCAGCTGGTTGCCTAAATCAGACAACTAGAGAACCTCATCTGGTGACTTGTGAAGTCACATCTCTGTTCTGCACAGAGTGAGGGGCAGTGGTGAGGGAGCCCTGGGTGAAAAATATGTAGTCAGAAGACACAACAGAAGAGTGTTCCCCTTCCTTTTTGTCAATGCCCACCTGTCTTTGGTACCCTGTTCTCCCCATCACCATTGTGCTTCTTCTGTGTATCTGATGCCTCCTTCTCCATTGTCTTCCACATCTCTGATTGTATCAGTATGATCCCTGTTAGTCTTGTTTGTTTTCTGTATTTGTTTTGTGCCACTGTTACTTACCCTTACCCATTCCTTCCTAGCTTCCCCAATTTACCTTTTCTTCACACACACACACACACATATATATATATATATATATATATATATATATATATATATATATATATATATTATATAGAGAGACATAAAATGGGCACCTTACCCCCAAAATGTTTTCCCTCTTCCCCACCTCCATACTGCTCATTCCTACATTGTTTACCTTATGTTCTATCCTCTGCTTACTTCACCCTTTCACCACTTTCCTGACTTCCGATTTCCAGCTTTTAATCTGGTAAAAAATAGACTATCACACATGCTTCACAGCCCTTTAATGATGCCACATAACTTCTTCTTGTTACTGCTGTGTATGCATGATCGAGCAGACTATCAGTGAGCACAAACACAGTGAACGAGTACTGCTGCTGCTTGTATTTTCCTGTGGATGTACTGTCCTACTACCTGCTTTTCCTGCAGTCCCTGCTGCATCTGTTAGTGGGATATTTAATTAGCTCACCTCTTCACACTGATTTCCATTGCTATTCAATCTTAATGAGCATCAGGGCTTGTTGTGCAAACACAATAATCAGAGGTGGGCTGTCCGTGAATGTGCCCATACCCTTTCTGAATCCCAGGGTTTATTTTCAAGTGTCTAGATATTAAAGACAGGGAACATATGTTACAAAGAGTAAGAAACCTAAGTCCCAGATTGAAAAACAGCAGGTCAGACTGTGAGGTTTGACTGTAACACCTCTCCCTGTCACAAAAGAATAAAAGTGATGGCTACATTCTAATGGCTATTTAGAGAGCAAAGGAACAGTGTGTAGTTAATATTCCTTACTACAATGAGCAGTCAGCTACTCTCATAGTAGTGAGTAAATACCTGGAGCAGCTAGAAAAGAATAGAGCAATATACCTTATCTGGAAATGCTAAGACAAAACAGTACCTACAAACACTGATAGCATAAATACAAGAAAATGGAGATCAGCACATAGTCCACCATCCAAAAGTTAAAGCTAACGTAAAGAGGAAAGGAGGTTGCAACTAGGCAGAGAAATGGTCCTACCTAATCATCTGTATAGTATTTCTCCACAGACACTGATTTAACTGTTCAGCTGGTTCAGTTACTGGCTTCACCAGTGAATATTGAAGAAATAAATCCTGAAATGGCAGGATCTGCCCTTCTCAAAGCCGAATTGGGTAGGATCCAGGGTTTGGAGGTCACCTATGTCTTTATTTATGAGGTCCATTATGATACGTTCCATGGCCTTACAGATGAGGCTGGTCAGGCTTATGGGTCTGTAATTCCCTGGATCTGTTGCTAGGCCACCTTTGTGGAGGGGAGTAACTGTTGCTGTTCTCCATTCCGCAGGAGCAATGCCTGTGGTTAGGCTATGATTGAAAAGGGTACTTAGTGGTGATGCTGGTTCATGTTTCAGCCTGTTTAGAAGATAGCCTGAGATGTTGTCTGGTCCCATAGAGGCTGTGTTTTTTTGCCTTGTACTAGCATTTGAGGACCTTCAATCGATGAACCGAGTAACAAGATTATTCTCTGTTTTTTAGTTCATATGTTTCTAATCTTGCTTTTTTTTTCTTTTTATTGTTTTAGTGTAGCAATATCTAATAGAGTACATGTTATATAGGTTCATAGGTAGGTACTAGACTATCTGCCCGAAGGCATTTATGATCCTAGCCGGAATGTGTTGGCTTTCGCCACCCTCTTAGATTAGTTCCCTGTGCCTCTGTCCAGCAGAGCCATTGAAGTTATCCCTGGGGTAAACTTTCTATTTCCCATCCACTCGTCAAGGTTTCTCTTGAAGAGGGTTAGCGAGGAGCTCTGCCTAATGTAGATTGGAATCTTGTTCCAGAGCATGGAAAGTCTCTGGGACAGGAATCTATCCCTCCAGCACGTCCTATTTATTGTTGTGGTGAGGTTTAGATCCCTGGAGCATGTGGCTTGAGGGGATATGGTTTTCTTTAGGTGGAGCATGTCCATCAACTCTGGGTTGGACATGGTCTTGTATGTCAGGCAGAGATCACCTCTGAGTAGGCGGTATGCAACCGAGTAAAGCTGTAGTTTTTTCATTTGAGCTGTATAGGGCATCTGCTTGAGGCCAGTGATCCTCTTGGTGAGGTACTTCTATGGTCTTTCCAGTTGTTGCAGGTGTCTTGTAAGGTTCATCCCAAATGGGGCATTGTACTCTATGATGGGTCTGATGAGTGATGCGTAGAGGGGCCCAATGACCTCTTTCGATCTGGATGCAAACCCTTTTGTGATTAGGTGGGCCACATAGAAGGATTTTCTAACCATGTTGGCAATGTGATTATCAAAGGAGAGGTTACTATCTACTTGGGTCCCCAGATCCCTTATTACGTCTTCCGTATTTAGGGGGCTACCACCTATGTGGTAGTTTGTGGGTACTTTGTTTTTACCAAAGGAGATGACTATGCACTTTTTGGCATTTAGCTTGAGGCCATGGTTTTGACACCAGGTATCCGTCTCAGTGAGGCCCTTTTGCAGGATGTCTGTGTCAGCTGGAGAGTCAGTTATAGCCCCTAGTTTGCAGTCGTCTGCGAACTTGGTCAGCCATAGTCCTCCTGTGCTTGCCTGTACCTCTGAGAAGTATATGCCAAACAGGAGGGGTCCTAGGACTGAGCCCTGGGGAACACCACTTGTAACCAGTTTAGAGTCAGACCTAGCTCCCGCAACTCTTACCATGGTGGTTCTGTCTGTGAGCCAGTTGGCAACCCATCTCATGATGTAGGGGTTTATGTTCAGGCTGGTGAGCTTATCTATAATACCTGAGTGAGGAATGGTGTCGAAGGCCTTTGAAAGGTCTAGGTAGGCTGTGTGGACCACCTTTTCCTCATCTATAGCCTTGGTAACTGTCTCAAAGAAGTCCATAAGGTTTAGGAGACATAATCTGCCCTTAACAAAGCTGAACTGGGTAGGGTCCAGTGTTTGGAGGTTTCCAATGTCTCTGTTAATGAGATCCATGATGATGCACTCCATAGCTTTGCAGACCAAGCTAGTCAGGCTTATAGGGCAATAGTTCCCAGGGTCCGTTGTGGCTCCACCTTTGTGGAGTGGAATATCCGTTGCTGTGCGCCACTCCATGGGCACGTAGCCTGTGGAGAGGCTGAGTTTAAACAGTGTGTTTATGTGAGGGGTTAGTTCATCTTTGAGCTTGTGTAAGACACAGCCTGGGACACCGTCTGGTCCCACTGATGCTGTGTTTTTGGCTTTGGACAGGGCTGTTTTAACCTGAATGTCTGTGATTTCAGGGGCACTACATTCTTCTGGTACAGTTATGGGCCCTTTTAGGGGTGAGAGGAGGGTGAAGTTTGCACTGACCCTGTCTGCCAGGATGTTGGCTATATCAGTCGGTTCAGTGTATTTTGTGCCATTCTGCACTAACTCCGAGCAGATCTGAGAATTGCCACTTAGATTCTTGACATAGCTAAAGAATGCCTTGTGGTTATCTTTGGAGTCCATGGCAATTTTTCTTTCAAAGCTAGCCTTGGATGATTTTATGAGGGAACGTAGTTTTTTGCTGATACTGATCAGGGATGTCTTCCCTTCTTGGGATTTTACTCTTTTCTGTACTAGTTTCCTCCTTCTATTGTATAGCTTGTTTATGGCAGGGGTCCACCAGACTGGTTTCCTTTTCTTGGAGGAGTGAGTCTTGGTTTTGTTTGGGATAGCACGATCCATGCATTCTTGTAGGTGCCCATAGAGTGCATTAGTATAGGATTTTGCAGCTTGGACAGCATTATCCTTTAGCATGGGGGCTTTGAAACTTCCCACCTCAGTCTTAAGTAACGTGAAGTTTGTTTTTGAAATGTTTTTCACAGTGGTTTCTTTGACCAGGGGGTGGTGGCGGAATATGGATATCCAGAGTGATTAGTTTACGATCAGATCTAACCAGCGAGGGGTTGACCTCCAGTGTGGAACACCGGTCACCCATGTTGGTGATGACCAGGTCCAATATGTTGTCACGTCTGTTGGGGGTGTTGACCAGTTGACCAGTTGATTCAGGGCATTTGAGTTTATAAATTCTAGGAAATGTTGGGCAAGGTAGTTTGTACTTGAGTAGTTCTCCCAGTTAATGTTTGGGTAATTGAAATCACCCAATATCAGGGAGTTTGGTAGGACCTTTATGTTTCCCAGTGTTTCCAGGAATGGGGAGGGGGGGTCCTGGGACATGGTGGGTGATCTGTAGCAAGCTATAATTTGAATAGAAGTTTTTCCCATTGTTGTTGCACGTAGATGTTCTATGAAGCATCGTGCTGTGCCACTAACGTGGAGGTGTGGGTATCCTTGATGAATATGGATACTCCCCCGCCTTTTGTATTTCGGTCCGGGCTTTGTGGCCGAAATGTATGATATGAGTTGTAGCCTGGTAGTGCTGGGATGCTCTCTGGATCCTTAAACCAGGTTTCTGCTACTGCACATATATCGATTTTCTCCATACTGAGGTGTGCCTTAAGTGCGTGCATTTTGAGGTTTGGACTTCTGGCATTGAGTAGCATTACCCTCAGTTTTTTGTTACTTGTGCTATTTATGGCGGTTGGTTTGTCTTTTGAGCCTTGCATATAAAAGGCACTATGGGGGTGGCAAGAGCCTTGGCCAGTATTTGAAAGCCAAAGGGTGACAGGTGCAAGCCGTCTCTAGCAAAGCAGCGTGGCTTGTCAAGCATGTCATCCCAGGCTGACAGACACTGGATCCCCTTTGAATGACACCAGAAGCTTAGCCAATTGTTGAAATTGATAATTTTTTCTCTATACTGTGGTATCATTCTTGGTGAGGGCAGGATGCTACTCAGGGTCAGGGTCATACCGACCTGGGCTACGTGATCAGAGAGCTCCTCAATGTCTCTTTTCATGCAGTACAGGGAGATACAGCTCAGGTCATTCACACCAACATGGACAATGACAGAGTCATATTTGTACTTGCTCTGGAGTGACCTGAGTGCTTGTGTTATATGGTGGATCCTGGCACCCGACAGGCAGCTAACAGTAACCTTCTCCTTGTTCAGCCTAGTGAGTGGGACATCAGTGTGCCTGACTATAGAGTCACCTATTACTAGTTTAACAAGCTTGACATTATAAGCTGGTACTTTAACTTGCCCATCTTTAAAAACAGGAATAACTCACATTGCAAGACTCAATGTACATAGTATGATATCTGGTTTAGTTGATATTTTAAATGACAGCATGCAGTCTGCTTATAACTTCAAAACTCAAAATGCTCTAGTTATATCTTGTATTGCTGTTATGAAAATGGAAAAGTCTATTTGGAAATACATGTGTATAAAGAGGGAGGTGTCTGCAATACTCTAGCCTGTGCTATGTCAATTCATTATGTGGTTTCATTCCTGATACAGATAGTACAACTGTTCAAAATGATATAGGCATTAACCAAAATTTTATTTTAAAACTTTTATTATTTTCACTCACAACTCCAAGGCACAACTAGCATCTTACAATGGTAACTAAAATATTGAAATGCAATTAACATAAACTCATTTAAATAGTTTTAGTCATTTACACAACTGTTTATGAAACTATAGTGATTGGAAAATTGAATATTTACATGAAGATAGCATTGTTTTAATGTATATTTTGAGATGAGATAGAATTTCTTGTTCAGTTTTGTCAAGCCATCAGCCTATCTTACTCAACAGTGGAACTCAAGTCAGGATTAAAAAGTTATGATGCAGTTTCAATTCAACACAAAATGGCAGGATACTCAGAACCCAGTAACCATCACAGCTTCTTCATCTTCTTCCAGATTAAGCTGAGAGCTATAAGAATTATGGGAACAAAGCATTCTTAAAGTTACAAGCACATTTACACACACACACACACACACACACACACACACACACATATATATATATATATATATATATATATATATATATATATATATCTTAAAAAGGTACTCACTGCACTGGTGTCATCACATATTCCTCCGAAGAGCAGAGAAGCTCTATGTAAATGCTGTAACAAAGTTGCTAAATTTGCAGTAAATATCCCTTTCAGAACCCACCACTGTATAGTACCAAAAAGCCTAAACTGGATCATAGGATCATAGAAAGTTACTAGACTATTGGCCCTGAGGCCCTTACAAGCATAGTCAAGAATTTAGCCCATTTTCCAACAAGTCAGCACCCTATGCCACTGTCCAGCAGGGACACAGGTGGAATTCCAGGGTTCTGTTCCCCATCCAGTTATCCAGGTTGTGCTTACAAAGGGTTAATAAGGTACTCTGCTTTACATGGACAGGGAGTCTATTCCACAAAAGGGGGAGTCTCTGGGACACAAATTTGTCCCGCCAACAAGTCCTATTGATGTCACAGACCAGGTTGAGGTAGCACGTGCGGGTTACTCGAGTGGAGCTTGACTTGTGGATATGCAGCAGTCCCTTCAGGGCGGGGTCTGAGGTTGCTTTGTGTGCCAGACAGAAGTCACCTCTTAGGAGTCTGTAGGAGACTGAGTAGAGACAGGGCTTTTAGCTTATCTATGTAGGGTAGATGTCTGAGGCCTTGGATTCTTCTGGTAAGGAAAGTACAGTTGTGTACACTTACCATTAATGTAGATGCTCGAGTGTATTCACTGTTGCAGTCATCACATTTGGGTTATCTGCCTGCAGGTAGCCCTCAGCCAGCCTGAATACCAGCGTCTTGGATTCCTGCATCAGATGCTGTCTCTTCTTCCATGACATCAGGTCGTCAGGGGTATAAAACATGCAGCTGACACCATTACATCAGTTTTTCTTGCCCCAGATGTCAGGTGCCCCCACAAAGGGAAGCAATTGTATGTTATGGTACCCCTCCAACAAAAATCAAATACACCAGAAAGCTTAAATACACCAAACCAGAAGGAAAGGTAGAGTCAAGAAAAGTCAAGGGGCTGGAGGAAGGGTAACCAGGACTGCAACAGTGAATACAATCGAGCATCTACATTTATGGTAAGTGTACACAACTGTACTATGTTCTTTGTGTTTCACTGTTGCAGTCATCACATTTGGGTTGATTCCCAAAGCTAAGGAAGGGAGGAGGAAATTAGAGAACATTAGGGCCAACTATTAAGCCCTGCAAGACTGCAGTGGCAAAACCAGCTCCGGATTTAGAAAAAATAGGCATGTGGTAATGCCTGGTGAAGGTATGTACAGAGCTCCAGGTAGCAGCTTCTAGGATGTCCCTGGTAGGGACACCTCTGAGAAAGATGCAGCCCTGGTGGAATGTGATCTTATCCCCTGTGGGGTAGGTTTTCCATGGTGCTTATAGCAGAAATGAATGCAATGGGCTATTCATTTGGAAATGGTTTGCTTTGAAATGGCCTTCCCCTCTGCTCCTGCAGCAAAGCCAACTAGTAACTGCTCAGATTTTCTGAGGCTTAGTCCTGTGCAATTAAAATCTAAGTTGTCTGTGCACATCCAAAGAGTGCAGTATTCTTTCTCCTTTGTTTTGTGGATTCGGGAAAAAGGCAGGCAAATGAATGGACTGATTAAGGGCCACACTAGACACCACTTTGGACATAAAGGAAGGATTAGTCCTGAGGGAAACCGTGCCCGCATGAAAAATAATGAATGGCTCCACTGCCATGAGGGCCTGTAATTCAGACACCCTTCTTGCTGAAGTGATGGCTAGAAGGAACGCTGTTTTCCAAGAAAGAAATTTCAACTCTGCAGTTGCAGCTGGCTCAACAGGAGGGAGAGTGAGCTTTTCCAAATACAAAGTTAAGGTCCCAGGCTGGAGTAGGGGCTGTCCTGGGGGGTCTTAAATTTTTGGCCCCCCTGAGGAATTGCTTTAGCAGGGGGTGAGAGAAGAGGGATGGTTCAGCATTATAATGTGCTGAAATGGCAGAGGCATTCATTTTAATTGATGAGAAGGATAGGCCCTTGTGGAGCATTTCTGTTAAGTACTGAAGAATATGAGGTAAGCTGGGCACCATTTTCTAGATTTTCTAGTACTAGGCCTCCTTGCCTCCAGAATGACATCTAGCATCTGCTTAATGAGGGATGCTATTGGCGAGCTCAAGGAATTTGCCAGGCTGCAAGGTTCAGGGTTTGAAGCTGAGGGTGCAGAATCTGTCCCGCCTGCTGGGACAGCAGGGAAGGGGTCTGAGGCAGGTGCCATGGTTCCAGTAGTGTCATACTGTGCAAGAGTCGGTGCCAGTGCTGGCATGGCCAGTCTGGTGCAATCAGTATTGTCCTTGGTTTGTCCTGTTTAATCTTTAGCAGAACCTTCAATAGGAGAGGCAGAGGGGGAAAGGCGTAAACTGAGAGGCTTTCCCAGGTAAAGGACAGGTTATCCACTTTCCAAGCTTGACTGTGGGAAGTCCTTGTGCAGAATTTGTCCAACTGGTAGCTCTGAGGGGAGGCAAACAGATCTAGCTCTGGAGTCCCCCATTTGTTCCTCAAGAGGTTGAATATTTTTGGTTCCAGTTTCCACTCGTGTAGGTCCATGAGATTTCTGCTTAGGTCATCTTCCAGTGAATTTAGCTTGCCTGGCAGGAATTGAGTTTGTAGGTGTACTTGGCAGCTCAAGGCTGTGTTCCACAGAGCCATGGCTCGTCTGCAGAGAGGGTATGAGTGGGTTCCCCCTTCTTGTTTATGTACCACATAACTGTGGTGTTGTCTGTCTTTACCAATAATTGTCCTGGAAGAATGTGGTCCTTGAAGGCTGTCAGGGAATTCTGTACAGCTAACATTTCTTTTTGGTTGATATGCATGTGCATCTGTCTCAGGTTCCATTTGCCCCGAATGTACTGCCCTGCCAAATGAGGCCCCCATGTATAGTCTGATGCATCTGTTGTTAGGGTTTGGGTGGCAGGGGGCAGAGTGAAAGGGAGCCCCTTGATGTGGTAGCAGGCCTGTGCCCACCAAAAGAACTCTGTCTTTATACAAGGAATGATAGGAATCATTGATTCCAGGTCCTCAGAAGGTTGACACCATAGGCTTTTTACATACCACTGTAGTTTCCTCATATGCAGTCTTGCATATGGAATTAGTAGAATGCAAGAAGCCATGAACCCCAGGACTTGCAGAATTTTCCTTGCAGATAGCTGGGTCTTTGTGGTCAGTAGTTTGAAGTAGGTTGTCAAATAAACTTGTTTCTCTGGAGTGAGGAAAGCCATCTGGGAAGTTGTATTCAAGCTTGCTCCCAGGAATACAATTTGTTGGCAGGGTACTAGGTGAGATTTCTTTTCATTTATGGTGTACCCCAGTGAGTTTAGAAGTTTTTTTACGAATGTCAGATGTTTTAATAACAATTCCTGGCTTTCTGCCTGAATCAGACAATCGTCCAAGTATGGGTATATTTGAATATTTCTCTGCCTGCAAAATACAATGGCTGGAGCTAGACACTTTGTGAATACCCTGGATGCAGTAAATAAGCCAAAGGGAAGTGCAGAGAACTGATAGCGCATGGAGCCTGCCCTGAAGCGTAGGTACTTCCTGCAAGATTCCCTTATTGGAATGTGCAGGTAAGCTTCCTTTAAGTCTATGGTTGCCAACCAGGCATCTTTGCATAGCATAGGAAGCAGTTGTTGAATTGTTAGCATCTTGAATTTTGGGATTACCAAAAAAGTGTTTAGAACAGAGAGGTCCAGGATAGGACATCAGGAGCTGTCTTTTCTGGGTACCAGGAAAAGTCTTGAATAAAAACCTTGTCCCTTTTCTTCTGCTGGGACAGGTTGAATAGCCTTGATACTTAGAAGAGAGAGAACCTGCTGTTGAGCCTCTGCCCACTGATTTGGGGGTAGGTCTGGCCAACCATTTGGGGTTGGTGGGGTGTGGAAGTGGAATCTGTATCCTTGGGAAACTATATTCAAAACCCATTTGTCCTGGGTAATGAGTTCCCAGTATTTTACATGTAGGGCAAGCTTTCCTCCTAAGGGTGCAGGCAGCTGAGCAGGGCTTGGAAGGGCTAAGGTTAAGTCATTGTGCCATTTTCCCATGGGGGGGTGTCTTACTACTCCCCGATTTGGAAGTGGAAGCCCCCCCCCATTGCTTAGGCCTGTGCATTGCCTGAGACTGTAATCTAGGTGGTCTGCTGTTCCTGGGTTTGGACTGAGAAGGCATGGAAGAGGCTGGAAAGGACCAATTCTTTGAAGGCCAATGCCTACTAAATCTGGGAGGCTGTACTTGCAGGAAATCTTTAATAGTTTGCCTAGATTTAGCTTTTTCCTCCATCTTTTTGAGGACTTCTTCTACTCTGCTGCCAAACAGGCAGTCTTGGTTTAAGGGAGCATCCAGTAATTTAGCTTTAACCTGATCTGGCAAGTTTTGCTCCTTAAGCCAAGCATGCCTTTCTAAGTACAGACCCAGTGACAGCAGCCCTGCAAGATGCTTCTAAAGAGTCAAAACCACATTGCAAAGTATGTTTACCAACTTGTTCTGCATAATGCATTAAATCCTGTAATTCTTTGTGTTCAGAAGTCAAGAATCAACATCATTTTCTGTTTAAGTTGGCCCATAATAAGCTGCTGGTACTTTAACATATGAAACTGGCAATTTAAAGCCCTCATGACCAAAGTAGCAGAAGTATACACCTTCTTACCCCATCTGTCCAAGGCTCTAGAATCTCTGAAAGAAGGGGAAGGGTTTTTGGCAGCAGTAGCCTTAATGCCCTTTGGTCCTTGGGAAATGGTCTCTGGATCCGCAGTAGGATTCTTGAAAAGGAACTTGTGACAGTCAGGTACTCTGTAATACCTATCAGGTTTTCTGGGAGCTGGAGGTAAAGTGTCTGGGGAAAGGCTAGATTCCAAAGGCATCATCTACAATGTCCAGAACAGGAGGAATAGCTAAAGGCCTGTGTTGAGGGAGGAGTAAAAATTCCCTAAGCCTCGTTTTGGAGTCAGAGTAATCCTGGCTTTCCCAGTGGAAATGCTCCCTAAGAGTGTGCAAGGTTTCACCAAAAGAAAAATCCTCTGGGGGGGGGGGGGCAGGCTTCCCCTAATTAAGGTAATAAGGTCTTCAGCCATTCTAAGCATTTGTTTTTTAGGCATATGGGCCTGAGTATGCGGTCTGGACGTCAGTTTCCTAGGCGTGGGCCGAGATTTAGGCCTGGAGGAAGAAGATGGTGTCGGTTTAAAATGCAAGTCTGTAGGCCTGAATACACCCTCAGAAGCTGGTGCCTGCACAGCAGCTTCGGACACATCCAAGGTAGAGACATCTGCAGGTTCCATAGTCGAAGAAGCATCTCGCGCCATACCGGACTCTAAATGGGTCTCAGTAGAGGCCTGCGAATCTGAAGTAGCGGGTATCAGCGGCTGAGAAAGCACATCACTGATTACCGGTGGACTGGTGAGTTACTTAACAGAAGCATTGTCGACAGTTTTGGACCTATGCGGTCTGTCTCTGTCTTTATCCATACTTTTTTTGGAATATCGGTAGTCGGATGGCTTACCAAAGCCATTTCTGGATAGCTATACCGAGTACCAAAATAATTTGCTGCAAATATAGACCAACAACGAATAGTTCGGGGGTTGAACAAGGTACAAAACCGACAGCGAGGAACGTCGTAGTCTGGGCCTAAGCAAGGAATGCAGTACGAATGAAAATCTCTATGAGATATTTGCTTTCCACAGGTAATACAATTGTTAACTTTTACTGACATCGGTTAAGAGCAAGAAAAAGGATCCCCAATGGGGTACTTAGATTTTTTGAAGACTTCAGTTTTGAAACTCGAAAACAAAAATTTCAGGAGTCGGCCAACTGGCACTTGCAAACTGCTTCTGCTTCAGGCACCGCATGGCAAGAAAGTCTGATGTAATGGTGTTGGCTGCATGTTTTATACACCTGACGACCTGACGTCATGGAAGAAGTGACAGCATCCGATGCAGGAATCCAAGACTCTGGTATTCAGGCCGTCTGAGGGCTACCTGCAGGCAGATAACTCAAATGTGATGACTGCAATGGTGAAACACGAAGAACATCCTCTGTGGTCTCTCCAGCTGCTGCGTGTGCTTTGTGAGTTACATACTTAAAGGGGCATTGTACTCAATAAAGGGTCTTACAAGGGAAGAATACAGGGATGTTATGACCACCTTGTCCCTGGATGAGATACCCTTACTAATAAGGTGGGCCATGTAGACATCTTTCCATACAATGGAGGCAATATTGTGGTCAAAAGTCAGTTTGCTATCAACCTTGGTGCCCTTGGTTAGACGTATCCCATCAGCTAACATATAAACAGGTTCTTATCACCTATAAACTTATCCAGAATCCATCTGCTTGTCTGGTACTAAATAACATTCTACACGAATATGTTTGTAGTCAGTCATTATGATCCAACGACCAAAAAATCCTTTCTGTCCACAAACCTTTCAAATCTGCTGGGCATCATCTGTACTCGTACAGTGTTGTTTAGACTTGGAACTCCTTATCTTCATCCATCAGATCAACACCTTCCCTCCCATCCTTCAAAAACATTCTGAAAGACTTTCTAGCCAAAAGCTGGCTCTGTTCTTGCTCAACACCAGAATAAGCTATATCCCTTAACGTGAACAAATACCTTTTCGTACATTACATCTCCTTAATCTCCCTTCTTTGCATGCTTTCTTACTTCTGTCAATTTCTCTCCATGTCTTTCTTTCTAAATATGCCATAAGTCTGCTTTTCTCTCACTTTGTATTGCATTTCCTGTTTGCATCATACTACCCTGCGTTTAATTTCTCTATAAACTGGCTAAAATTTTTCTGTTAAACTATTGTCATATAACTTATATCTATTCTTAACCAATGTTTTCATATTATGTCTAATTTGATATAATTATTTAAACTGTATTTGTTTTATTTATTATTTTTAAAGACTGTAAAATTATTGCTTTTAAAATATTTTGTAATACTTGACACTTTTCTCCCTGGGCCTCCACTGAAAATGGTTTCCTACAAAGTCAGACTTTCGTGGTAATCAAATGTCAATAAATAAATAAAATGATTTATGTTACGTGTGAATAATATTTGATAAAATCAGTATACTTAAATGCAACAATTGAAAAGCAGCTTTTAAAGGTAGTTATGCAATTTTCATTACTACGCATTTCATTGTATCTTTTTATTTTATAAAAAGAATCAGTCACTTATTCTGCCAATGAATAAAGCTACACTCTTTGTATTACTCAGGCAGATGCACAGCTAGTCAGTCACAATGGAAAGTAGCCAGTGAAAGAACAAAGGGTTAGACAAACAGCTAAAGCTTTATGATTCGTTTCTAGTGTCTATTCTTGAACCAGTCTGGATAGCATTTGGCACAGTCACATCAGGTTGCAAGACACCCTGAGTAGGTTCAGGACTCAACCCAGATTCATAACTTTGGTTGTTATGCCAGATACCTAGTTGCAGAATTACATTTATGGAATTGTTACACTTAGGTTAGCTAAGAACCTTTTGATCATTAGCTCCATCACCTGGGTGAGGATCTGATATGTGGCTTCATTGTTAAGACTCCTCATGAATGGCCTGGATATGTGTCTGGTTACATCTCACAATGGCACCATCATCTATTTATTCTATCTAGAGTCAATTGTTTATTTACTCTTTTGCACTTAACAGTGGCTGTTTCCCATTTTCTCACACTGTTCAGCTTTAGAGACACTGGTTGGCCTGGTTTAAAGCCAGATAATGTAAGGCTTCTGGGTGAAATATTGTCTAAAGAAATGCCTGCAAGTATCATTTGCTTTTTATTTATTTTTCTTGGCAGATGTGAAAAAATAGTCTTTCATCTCAGTGTGGATTCTAATACAGGTATAGCAGTCCTGATCTGCCTCTTAAGTATCATCTGTTCATAGCTTACTCTAGTAGCAGTGTATAGAGTAGCACAGTGAGATACAAGAGCTTTGTGAGGATCAGGTTGGTGAGGAATCATGTTGGCAATTTGGGCTGCTCTTTGAACAGCTTCATTTGACTTTGGGTAGTGAGGATGTGACTTAGTATGTATGAAGCCAAAATTCTCAGTAAATTCTGGAACTCTGTGAATACAAACTGTGTACCATTATCTGCATTCAGTTTCACTAATATACCATATCTGGTAAACATAGCCTTGAAACTGACAATAATTTGTTGGCTAGTTATTGTTGGCACAAGTTTTGCAATGTTCATGCTAATACTAAAGCACCACACTTTAGCTTTACCACTACTGCCTTATAGTTAAGCATATCTACTTCTCCAAACACATCCACATTAATTTGGTTTACTCTGGCTGAGCAGATTATTCACATACAAACCTTTCTGCACATGCATCCAGATCTTCTTATTCTTTCAGCTGCTCCCGTCAGGGGTCGCCACAGCAGATCAACTGTTTCCATTTCTTCCTGTCCTCTACATCTTGCTCTGTCACACCAACCACCTGCATGTCCTCTTTCACCACATCCATAAACCTTATCTTACGCTTTCCTTTTTCCTGTTACCTGGCAGCTTCATCCTTAGCATCTTTTTCCCAATATACTCTGCATCCCTCCTCAGTACATGTCCAAACCAACGTAATCTTGCCTCTCTGGCTTTGTCTCTAAACCTTCCAACCTGGGTTGACCCTCTAATATACTTATTCCTAATCCTGTCCATCCTCATCACACCCAGTGCAAATCTTAACATCTTCAACTCTGCCACGTCAAGCTCTGACTCCTGCCTTTTTGTCAATGCCACTGTCTCCAACCCATATAACATAGCTGGTCTCACTACCATCTTGTAGACCTTCCCTTTCACTATCACTGGTACTCGTCTGTCACAAATCACTCCTGACACTGTTCTCCACCCATTCCATCCTGCCTGTACTCTCTTCTTCACCTCTCTTCCACACTCACCATTACTCTGAACTGTTGATCCCAAGTATTTAAACTCATCCACCTTCGCCACCTCTACTCCCTGCATCCTCACCATTCCTCTATCCTCCCTCTCATTCACACACATATATTCTGTCTTAGTCCTGCTGACCTTCATTCCTTTTCTCTCTAGAGCATATCTCCACCTCTCCAGGGTCTCCTCCACCTGTTCCCTACTCTCACTACAGATCACAATGTCATCTGCAAACATCATAATCCACGGGGACTCATGTCTGATCTTGTCTGTCAACCTGTCCATCACCATTACAAATAAAAAAGGGCTCAGAGCTGAACCTTGATGTAATCCCACCTCCACCTTAAACGCATCTGTCACTCCCACCGCAGACCTCACTGCTGTCATACTACCCTCGTACATATCCTGTACCACTCTTACATACTTCTCTGACACTCCTGACTTCATCATACAATACCACAACTCCTCTCTAGGCACCCTGTCATATGCTTTCTCTAAATCCACAAAGACACAATACAACTCCTTCTGACATTCTCTGTACTTCTCCATCAACACTCTCAAAGCAAACATTGCATCTGTAGTGCTCTTTCCTGGCATGAAACCATACCACTGATCACTAATCATCACCTCCCTTCTTAACCTAGCTTCCACTACTCTTTCCCATAACTTCATGCTGTGACTGATCAATTTAATCCCTCTGTAGTTATTAATATGATGGAAGATGTTGATCAAATTGTTGCATGGAGAAACAGATCACCCATATTTTGAAGATTATGCATATCTTGCCTCAAATCAAGGTATTACTAGCAGAACAGTTTACTGTTTTATTTCAAAAATGATTTTTATAAAGCCTAAAAGTTAATACAACCACATACACCTATTCACACCATAGGATGTTAAACATGATTTTAAATCAAACTCATAAGATACATAAAGGTTGACAATTTCACCAACTGCTCTTAACATCAATAAAATGTAAGGAAGATAAAAGAACAGGTACTGTAGTTTTGGCAAGATTTTGACAAACATAAGGTTACTTTAACACATTATTGGTGATATTTCAAAATGAAAAAAAAAAGGAAAATGTAGCCAGAATTCAAGCCCAACCAAAAGTACAGCTATACATTAATATAAACAAGCTTGAAACCAAAGTGAGGGATGTGGAACATTGTTACGAAATAAACCACTGCAAAGATAAGCCTTTACTGCTGTGATGTTATGAGGTAGTGCCATCTGTGCCAGGGAGAGTAGGGCAGTACATGTGTACATATGCCAGCATAGCTAGCTGAAGTTTTGTAAAGAATTTTATGTTGACTATCACACTGATTTGTACCGATGTTTGAGTTAAAAATATATTTGTAAAGTTACTTGTGTTAAAAATGCATCAACAGTAGGTCCTGCTGGACAGAATGTAAGCATGTATATTAGGTTATATTGTTGTAACTGATCAAATGTGTATGTTTATCAGAGAACCCTAGAAGGGTGGAAAGTTTGAAATTGTGTTATAGCTTTCAGATGCTGCCACAGATCTTAGCAAAGCTCTGTGTGGGTGTATTGTACCAGAGTCAGATGAACGGAGGTGATATCATCCTCTAGCCAGCATCTGGTTTCTTTGGAACCCTCACAGCAGCACTTTAGAATTTGACAGGAAAGATTTCTGACAGGATATATATCTCACACATCCAGGGAACAGTAATTCTTTAGTTAGTCATGGACATTAAGTGAGAATAGTTTAGTTATTGTTTTCTGCATCTGTGAGAAACTATCCAATTGTATTATTTTTATATCTCTGTGGTTGAAACTCTGTTGTTTATTGTATTCATATTCTCTTGTTTTGTGTTTTATTATTTATCATTAAATATATTAATACCATTTATTCTTGGCTAGTCCTTTAGAGAATACTTCTAACATCTTGAGAGTACTTATGCTTGTTTTAGCGGCACTGTGGATGCTCCTGAAAGCCTTGCTGCTTTGGTCACATTCTACAATTTGTGTTAGTATTAATTTTATACAGTATAATTGAATACCCTTTGTAAGAGCCTTAGGGTAGCTGACTGGTGGCATTGTGATTACCTCAGTGTCTGGGCAGAAGGGGGCACAGCTAGTAAATATGTGACAATGTTTCCCAGGTGTGTATGTGAAACTCAAATATCCAAGTGTGTGTGCCAGCTACTGGGAACAGGGATACAGAGCTCCAAAGGAGTCTGTGTGGGTCTGGAGAGAGAAAGAGAGTCCCAGCCCCAAATCTGGAGCATGCTCCCTGTGTGCTCTTAAGGGAAATTGTGCTTGGTACAGGGAGTTGGTATCTGAAAATACTGTGTGAACTTATCTTTGCACTTAGTGACCATCCCTCACCAGAGTCAGTGGTGAGGACTGAGTCTCCTTGATTGCTGGCCCAGAGTAGGGACCCATCACAACTACAACAACTTCAGGGCTACAAACTCTAAATCAAACAGTTTCAAACATCTTAGATTCAAGAAGCACATGCAACAAAGTCTAGAAGATTTAGGATATTTGCCTGGAAGTGTTTACATAGGTATTTTTATACCCCAAGTAGACTCCAAAGAATTTGTCTTCGGGATGATAGCAAATGTTGGAGGTATAACAGGCAAGAAAGAGGTAGCTGGGAACATATTTTTTGGGAGTGTAACGAGCTGGTGGACTTTTGAAATTCCCTGCAGACCGCTCTGTCAGAGATGCTGGGTGAGAAGGTTGGACTGACTGGGGAGATGATTTTTTTGACTTATGCTACAGAATTAGAATTGCATGGACATAGTAAGGTCTTGCTGAGTCTAATCATGGTGGCTGCCAAAAAACTTACTAGAAAATGAATATCAAAGTCTAGACCAACTTTACTAGAAGTAGTGAATATAGAAACAGAGATAAAATAACTGACATTGGGATCTTTAGAAAAGGGAAGGAGCAAACTACATAGGAAAAATGGGAATTGTGGGAACAATATATGCAGAGCAGGAATGAGTTTTAAGAGGCAGGATTTGAATGAGCCATATAATGCTTAACTGACAATGACTGGATGGTTTATAAGTAATGTATAATGTTTACAACTGCAGTTGTTTCAATGGTGTTTGTGATGTAAATGGTTTACAACTAAAGTGATATCATTTTGTATGTTTTTCATTCATATAAATGTAAGATTGCCTTTGTGATATGGGTAAATTTAATAAAGATGTTTGGGGGAAAAAAGAAATACAGGGAATTTATAAGACATTTTTTGGGCTAAGGATATTATCTATTATCTTCTCTAAACTGGTAACTAAACTATTGGAAAGCTAACAATAAATCCACCTTTTGTGTATACAGGATGGGTCAGAAAAATGCTTGGGAATCCCAAAGATATCAAGGAAAGAATAAACCAATCATTTTATAAAAAATTTTTAGACATTTGCTGTTAACTGTATAAGCTCGCTGGACACAACTGTCCCTTTTCAGGGGTAACCTGGAAGTACTGTCTAGTTAAGTGTCTTGCTTAGAGTCACACAGTTGACACATTGATGGGAAAGAATCAAACCATGTACCTTGGTTACAGGAAGCAGCTCATTAACAGCTCAGAGCCTTATTCCTCTGCAATAACTTCCATATATATCATGGAGTACAAACTGACAAAATCATAATTTTTTGAAAGATCCCAACTAACTAAATTAAAAATAGCTGCTTAGCACAACTTATAGCTAAAGCTGAACTAGCATGATAAATTGATACTCTAGCCACAGGCAACGTATCTGGATTCATTGGTGTAAACGTGGATTTTTACAAACATTTTAAATCAGAAATGCCAACCTTTGAACAAAATTATCTGTGGAATTAGAACAAATAAAGTATTTTCCAAAGGTCTCAGCAATGGCTAAAATCCTGTTTCTTCAAAACCCAATAAATATAAAACTGTACTGAATATTTGCAGACCATCTTCATTACTATAGGTGAAAATTAAAATTTACACAAAGCTTCTTAATAAAAGATTATAGAATATATTCTTCACATTCTCTCAGAAGCACAACAAGGTGTTATAAAAGGTAGATAAGGCTGTCCAAATTTAACTAGAGTATGGCTTAATGTGCAAAAAGATGCACAAATAAGCTTAATGCTTCAGCAAATTTAACAAACTTACACAGAGCCTTTAATACAGTAAGCTGGACATGTGTATGGATGAACTGTAACAGTAGAACTTTCCTGTAGATTACATTAAGAATATCAATTATATACATTCCATCTGCACAGTTGACTTAGGCTTAATTAAAATTCTCAGACGTATAAGACAAATATGCCCACTCTTCTCAGTGTTATTTGTTTTAGACACAGACACATTCAAAATTCTTAAAAAATAATTTACCAAATAGTGGAATCCGTTTTTGCATTCGGGTGAAATAAATTCTTCATGGTTCACAGATTGTTGTGTGTAATATGTCTCCTACCCTATTAAATATATTGCAAAGCTTTTAGAGATTTTTTTCATAATTTTCATGATGTATTATGCATGTGTCAATGTAAATAAAACTCTGATAAGCGTTTCATATGAAGAGTCACATCAGCAGCTACTTAAAGCAAAAGATTAACCTTTAACAATAATTACAGAATGTGCATGTCCAGCAATAACTCTTCCTTTAGAAGCAGTGAAACCCTTTGTCTTAATATAAATTCCTACATGACAGTACAAAAAGGAAAATAAAAATTTGGAAGAAAGCATTTCTTCCCTTTTCAGGAGAACCCAAATGGAAAATGATGATTCTCCCCAAATTATTGTTCTATATTACACAATTAACCCATAATAATGCTACTCCCTTCCCCAAAAAACAGACACAGTTATCATAGGCCAGGGATCATATGATTACAATGGGCACTTCTTTGACTACTGTGTAGCAGTGTTGTTAGGAAACCCTTTTATTTAGGCTATTTGATTGGTAAAGGTATTTCCTCCAAGTCCACTGATGCTATCGTACCTCTCTATTCCTACCTGATTAGGCCCATAATTGAACAGAGTGCTTCTTTTGTCACTAACTAGTCCAGACATATGATCCAACTGGAAAGATCTTAACATTTCCTCGCAAAGAAAATCAAGGGCCTGACTCCCATTACCTATGCAGAATGCCTTAGGACTTCTGTCTCTCTTCACTATTTCATTCATAGGTTCATAGGTTAGTACTAGGCTAACTGCCCTTGCGAGCCACTGTAAGCTTAGCCAATTATCCCTTGTGAGACTCAAACCCTGCACCTTGTGTTTGTAAGGCAAACACTTTAACCATTAGACCACCCATATGTTGACTCCCAGAGTGATCCCTAGAAGGCCTCAAAAAACTCTGTTCTGAGTGACTTCCTTTCAAAAAACTGACAACAGAAAGAACACCCGTACTAGAGACTTTAACCATAACATAAACTAGATCTGCTAGTGTGATCGATACCTCACATAAAGAATTTATTTTCTCTATAACAGACTTCACCTTCATTTAAACAAAGAACAAACTACCCCCTTCATGTTAACTAAAGTAATCCTTCATCCTTTTCAAATGTAATATGTATGAAGGGATGGGTAATTGCTAGTACATCCCTGGTCTTGCTCCACAAACTCTCCTGGAAAGGAAGCAAGTAGTAAAAATAGGACTGGCTAGGCTACAAATTACTGACCTGATGTATTGCCTAGTAAAAGCCTGAGACCATCTAGAAAGTGGCTGTGAATAAATGGCTGATGACCTAAACAGGGTGTGGCTATAAATGTATCCATGCTATATGTAATATTATATTCTCTTCTTTTTTTAAGGGTAATTGATCTGATTCACAAGGACTATTTTTCAGGTATGAGCTAGTGGGAAAAAAATGCCAAAAACAAGATGTTTGAATATTGCAAGTTACAAATGCTTATTGAAATGTCTTGTTTACCAAATGCCTAGCAGCTGTTACATTATATTTTGAGCTGTGCAAGACTTTCAGTTAGTATTCTGTTCAGACTAATTTGTTCTCACCCTAATTTTACATTTCTGCACTTATCTTAGATAAGCCAGCAAGCTGCTGAAATATCCAATCACATGCTGCAGTGCTGTAGTGTTGCTTATTAAAGCTTTTGAATCATTTAAAATGATTTGGTCATAAATCACATCTTACGTTACACTCCATCAGGTAGTGCATGAAGTGCTGAATGACATTGTGCAGCATTGGCAAATGTGTTTTGCAGTTTCTTTTGATGGCAGAAAATGTTTCTATAATAGTGCTTTCACTATGATCAAGTCACTGAATTAAATAACTTCAGTGACATCATGGTAATGAAAGCATGCAGTGCATCTAAAGACTTTAATGGGCACACTGCTGCACATGGACAGAGGTGCATTCATTAAAGTCTGTGGAAGGAGTACTCTCTCTGCCTACACTGTTGTTAGGATGGACAACACTACATTTATTTGGGACATGGTTTAATAAAACAATTATAAAGCTTTTTATTTAAAAATGGCCCAAATAAATACAAAATTAGAACAACACAAATGCATTACAGCACTTGACTCACTAGATGCTGCAATAAACCCACAATTTTGACTAAACAACTTTAAGATGTTGAACTTTTCTGTGCAAGTGAAACAGTTGCAATTACTTAGTGGACAGCTGTCAAGGTAACATGTCAATGTAGCAAGTTACAAATGATTAGAATTATTTAGCTGACAGCTCTCAAACTAGCGTATTAGTTTGGACTGGAGGATTTATGCATATGGATTGTTTAAATGTACTTGTCTGCAGAATGGTGTACATGGTGATAGTTTGAGTACAAGCAGACACTTTCAACTGTGTTAGAGATACACAAATCTAATATTATTGGGAAGTTAGGTATCCCCATTGCAAACAAGACTAGGTATTCAGACACTGAAACTGGAAGACATTAGCCTACACGGCTGGAAAACAATAAAAACATACATCATTTACTATACATATTGTCCGGCCATTACATGCAACTTCCTTTGCAAATTACCATCAGCAGAGAAGTATTCTGTCTTTTTTGTGATTATAGCTCATCTATATTAATATCACTGAAAACATAACTTGTAGTTAAATGCCTCCTTCGCTGTCATTGATTACATGCTGCTATCAAACACACCAGCTGAAAATGCTGTACTGTGACTACGTCTCCTGAAAATGAAAATAAAAAAAAAGAACTAATGTACAAAGGTATGCATATACTACCTACTAGAAAACTCACTGGAAACTGCGGAAGATGATAACCTCTAGGATCCAAAGTAGCAAATCTTGCCCCCGTCTGTCCTTATCCCACAAACTGCCATCCTCATTTAATAGTAAGCATGCCTACTGAACTGGAAGTCTGACAGCATATGTGTGTGACAGCATATCCAGAATGTTTAAACTGTAAGCTATTGAAAACTATTTTCATTTCTAAAACAAGTGATTAATAATGAAGCATTTACACATAAAAAGTTAAGATACTAAAAGAAATGCATAGAAACAGAATTGTTAAAACAACACTTTCATTTCCAACACTAAATATAGACAAAGAAATGATTGTACATCTATCCATCATTGTATTGTTGTACAGTAGTAAAGTTTAATTAATTTAATCTATAATGCTTAGTAGTTTCAGTGGCTAATTTCATATGTGTTGAGTATTTTTAACTGTTAAAGTCTCATGCATGCCTCTCAACTGTACCTCATTATGAGGAACATACCTCATTTGACATCTTAAAAAGTTCTATGTTCCTCAAAGTTCCACATTGAAAAGGTCTGTCAGACATTCAGTATTAGGAATTTTTTAACTGATATCCATTGTTAATAGAAATTAATCATATTACTTCATTAAAAGACCTTTCTGACAAGAAAAAAACAGCATATTTTAACCACCCTATGACCTTCCTAGTTGAAGTTGTTAGTCACCCATTTGTAAGTGTTCCACATTTTGCCCATTTGTTCCACATTATGAGGGCTAGTGTTCCTCATTTTAGAGATGGAAGGTTGAGAGCTATGGTCTCATGTACACATTTTTTCTAATGTGCTCCTCAGAATGCTCTTTTCTTATACTATTGTATTCTCTAGGCATGTAGTGTGCTGCTCTTATTACAGCATCTAAGGGGGGGTTGCCACTGCTCCCTCCTTAACCCTTCACCCCACTAGTTGCACACTGGTTAAACTGACTACATGAACTTGCAGAGGGGTGGGGCTATTAATAATGGCATACTTGTACCTCAGCATTTTCTTGAAGTACTTCTTTTAGAGCTCATAAAGGAGGGCTGCTTTCTCCCTAACCCACCCCCCCACCCCCACTGATGGATGTGAGGGATCAGGAGCTGTCCTTCATGCATTAACAGAGAAAGTACATTAATAGGCAATTTATCCAGCACATTCTTTTCTTGTATTCCTTCTCTTTTGGCATTTTCTACCAGTCACTGATTCTGTCATCCGTCACTGCTGAAACTTTATCTTCGGTTTCATGCTCTAACCTGTCTTAAGTTTTTTAGCAATTGCATTGTATTATGGGACTATACTTGCCTTTATCTCTTGCCTCTGTAAGCATAATCTGATGTACTGCACATGTGTATAGCATGTGCATACTAATGCACACTCAATACATAGATATATTGCTGAAGTCCACATGCACAAACCACTTGCTTCCTGAAACACACCCCACTGTACATTTCTGTTTTCCACTTCTTGTCCTGTTAGTACTATTAGTGTTCCTCAAGGAAAGGGGTCTATTTGTTTGTGATATAATTTTGCTGAACAATGGGCTAAAGTAGCCAGAATTCTTCCTGTTGGTAATGCTTGATTTACAAAACAATGCTGACTGCTCTCTGTCTAGTGTGCACATTTTCAAATATAAATGAGTTTTAATTGTATAATTTAACAATAATCCACAACTGGATGTGGGTAATGCTGAGTTTGTCCAGGGCTGGCACGATCTGATCACAAGGGCTAAACTCAAGTGATCAAATTATTAAACTAGTCATGGGTAAACCAGCACTGTCCATGCTCAGCTATATATTGTTGTTGTTATATGATGCCATTACTTGAAAAAAAATAAATCATTTATCTTTTTAAATAACATCTTTCTCTGCCATCTTCCACAACTGAGGATGACTTCATAACACACCCGCATGTATGGGGCATGTACTTGTTGATGCTTGCTCAGTGCATTATGGTAAATACAGTTTCCATCCCTTTTTTAGGACTCAGAAGTATGCATACACGAGGATACCTGTAGACTCTTGACATTCAGGTAGTGAATTTGGAATAATTTTTCATAAAAATTGGCTATTTTTATGTGACTTTGGGGACAGTGGAAGTGTGTTTTTCACCCACTTGGTACTTGTGTTTCTTTTTTATTTGCTGTCTTTATGCAGCAGACTGGAGAACACAGCAGCTATAGCTTTTGCTTCAGTAACTTCAACCCACCAGACTAATTCTTGTAGGTAATGCTGAATTTATATATCGGGAATGCAATGGCTGTGGACAATCTGTATGCAAGCTGATAAATATTAATAACTATGTTATATAAGCAATAATAATTTGCTTCTCAGCCTTTTGGCCATGATCAAGCGCAATAATGCCCAGCAGAGTGGACATTACAGTGAAATAATGGACATCCTAGCACTACCCTGAAAAGTCCCTAATTTCCCTGTAACACCCACCCCATTGGATACTATTGCTTGCTTAGAAAATGGACAGACTGGAAATACAATACCTGTTCTCCAATAGGGTATTAACGTACAAGGAAAGCACAGTAACAAGTCCATGGTCTCATGACAGCATATTAAACCACTGTGAAGCACAGAATGAAGGCAAACAGCCACCACGTTAGTTTTACTCACTAAATGGTACTGTCTAGTCAATATTAGTTGAAAAAAGTAACTGAAATAAGCAAATTTTGAGAGAAAAATAGCTAAAGACTCAAAAGACAATCATAAGGCCTTCTTTAGCTATGTTAGAAACCTGGGAGGAAACTCCCAGATATGCTCAGAACTAGTTCAAAATGATGTGAAGATTACTGATCCTACAGACATTGCCAACATACTGGCTGACAGGTTCAGTGCAAACTTCTCCCCTCCCCAAAAGGAGAGATATCTATACCAAGCGATTGCAGCCCCAAACATCTCCAACGCCCAAGTGAGAACTGCTCTCTCCAAAGCAAAAACAGCATCCATGGGACCTGATGGTGTCCCGGCTGTGTGCTCCACGAACTCAACGAGGAATTAAACCCACAGCTAGGACAGCTGTTTAATCATAGTCTTACCTCTGGATACGTACCCACATTACCAGGGAGTGGCGCACTGCAACTGTGGTCCCACTTCACAAAGCGGTGCCTCCACAATTACCGCCCATTAGCTTGACAAGCCTTATCTGCAAAGCCATGGAGAGGATCATAATGGACCTCATAAATAAAGACATAGGGAATTTGCAGACTTTGGATCCATCCCAGTTTGGCTTTGTCAAAGGCAGATCATGCCTTCTAAACTTGGTTGACTTTTTGAAACAGTCACCAAAGCCATTGATGAGGAAAGGCAGTCCATACAGCCTACCTCGATCTGGCGGATACAATACCCCACTCGGGTATCATTGAAAAACTCATCAGCTTAAATGTTAACCCATACATCACAAGATGGGTTGCAAACTGGCTGAGTGACAGAACCCACAGGGTCAGAGTTGCTGGCGCCATGTCAGACTCAAAGCCTGTCACAAGTGGTGTACCACAGGGCTCAGTCCTGGGCCCACTCTTGTTTGGCATCTACTAGTACAAGCAAACACAGGAGGGTTATGGCTGACAAAGTTTGCAGATGACTGCAAACTGGGCCATAGTAGAAAACACATCTGACACAGATATCCTTCAGAAGGGTCTCACAGAAACGGATAACTGGTGCCAGAGCCATGGCCTAAAGTTAAATGCCAAAAATGCATAGTCATACCCTTCGGGAAAAACAAGGTTACCCCTAGCTACCAAATAGGTGGCAATCCACTGAGCACAGAAGAAGTTATCAGGGACCTGGGGACCCAGGTTGATAGTAGTCTGTCATTCAACACCCATGTAGCTAAAGTAGTTAGGAAGACCTTCTACATTGCCCACCTTATCATGAAGGGATTCTCATCTAGATCAAGGGAGGTCATAGTCTCCCTATACTCATCACTCATCAGACCAATGATTGAGTACAATGCCCCATTCGAATGTATCTGACCCGACACTTGCAGCAGCTGGAGAGGCCACAAAAGTTCCTCACCAAAAGGATAAAGGGTCTCAAACATCTGTCCTATGCTGCCCGACTGAAAGAACTCCAGCTCTATTCAGGCTCAGAGGTGACCTTTGCCTAACATACAAGGCCATGTCAAACCCAGATTTGATGAATATGCTTCACCTCAAAAATCTAGATCCGTCAGAGCCACAAGGCGGATACTTAAACCTCGACACGGCTATTAATAGGGCGTGCTGGAGGGATAGATTCATCACCCAAAGACTCCCTATGCTGTGGAATAAAATCCCGGTATATGTGAGGCAGAGCACCTCGCTGGCCTTGTTCAAGAGAAATCTTGACCAATGGATGGGAGATCGCAGATATACCCCAGGGATTACCTCAGTGTCACTGCTCGACAGAGGCACAGCAAAATAATGGGTATAGTTCCCCATACTAAAGGGAAGCCACAAAACTATGGGCTAGGCTTGTAAATGCCCTCGGGCAGATAGCCTAGTATGAACCTATGAACCTATGAACTATGAACCTAAGTTACAAGGAGCTGTTGTTTCTGTTTTCCCCTTGCTATCTGCAGTAAACCCATGTTTGGTAAGCATGAGAAAATATTTTTTTTAATTTTATTTATTGACATTTCTTTACCAGGAAAGCCCAGTTGGGTACAGGTGCCCATTTTCAGCTAAGGCCCAGGGAAAAAAACACCAAGGTATTGTATTTAATGCAATCAATATTTACAACAACAAATTTTATAATGCAGTTTCAGTGAATATATAGCATAATAATCAGTATAATAAAATTTGTATTGATATTCACAAACATTAATATACAAGCATTGTATTGTGAATTTACAGATAGAAGAGTGGCATACACGATAGGTATGAATAATTAAAAAAATACATTAGAGTGAGGGATTAGAGAGGATAAGCAAGTTTAAGTGTAAAAAATATAAATAAATAAAATAAAGAAGTAGCAATGGAATAGTAATTTGGTAGTGTTATTTAGAAGTAGGTATAGCAGTTTAAGTCTTACAATAAAGTGAAGTATCAGAAAGGGTAAACAGGTTAAGTGATTTACTGTTTAAAATAGAGGTTAAAGAAAGGTGATGAAGTGTGTCCCACATGAGGTACAGGGACAAAGTCAAGAGACAGAGAGGAAGTCTTTCAGTAATGGTTTGAAAAGATGAAGGTGTGACATAGACCTGAGTGATATATGAATCTTATCCCAAATTCTAGCTACATTATTGGAACAGAGAATGACCCAGGCAATCCTTTCTGGTTTGTAGATGGTAAGCATGTGTTTATCATTTGACCAAAGGGGACAGTCTGGTAGATAGTACTGGAGAATGGGGTAATTGTCAGGCAGGCAAATGGAGTATAGATGATTTTGCAGGTTAAGATGATCTGAGTATAAGATAGGTGATGAGGAAGTTTGAGCCAGTTAAGTGTTTTTAGTGCTAAACAATGATGGGTCTGGTAAGGTTTGCTGTAAGAAAATCTCATGACTTTGTTGAAGCATTGTTCAAGTTCACAATTAAGTGAGGCTTGTATGTTGCGTATGATAGGGGCTCCGCATAGGAGAGAGGGTTACAGACAAGTGTGAGCTAGAGTTGCCTTGGCAGAGTTTGTAAGGAATTTCTTTACTCTATGAAGGGTACCAAGTTTTTTATGAGATTTCTAGAAGTTGTTTTAGAGAAGTAAATCAAATTTAAGACTGTCGTTGACTGTCATGCCAAGTAGTTGAAAAAAATTTAAAGTTTTTTTATAATGGAAAAGGGATTCTGGAAAAAAGAGAAGTAATTTAGTTTTTTAGGGGATTTAGTAGCTGGTGATTACCCCACAGCCAACTGTTAACAGAGTTAACCACTTCTTGAGTAATTCTCTGAAGGTGTATGAGGTTATATGAGGTGCATATTAGAGTAGCGTCAAAAGTGTACTGTATGAGGGAAGTTTGTTGAGAGGATTTATGTAGACTGTTATTAAATATATTGAAGAGTAGTGGGGCAGTAATGGAACCATGTGGCACACTAGTGTTGACAAGAGGGAGGGAAGGAAGGGAGAAAAGGTGAAGAGCCATTTAAAATACTGGTATCTATCAATTAAGTAGTTGTTAAACCACAGTAGTGTGGATTGTGATAGTGCTATGGAAGACAGTTGACAGATGAGTTTTTGGTGACAGACTAGATCAAAAGCTTTAGAGAGATCAAGGAATACAGAGGAAACAAGGTTGCTTTTGTCTCTGGCTTTGTTAATAGTATTTGTGAAGGTTAATAAGGCCATGGTAGTGCTATTGGCAAGTCTAACACCATACTGTGTGGAGGTCAGAAGCTTTTGCTGAAGGTGGTATTCAAGTAGTTGCTTGTGAATGTACTTCTCCAGAAGTTTTGTCAAAGAGGATAATATGCCAATTGGTCTGAAATTGGTTATATCAGATGAGGTTCCTCCTTTATGAAGGGAGATGATGAAGAACTTTCCATAGAGAAGAACTGCATGATTACTTGATAGACCTATTAATTAGAACAGACACAGTTAGTCTATGGAACTGCCATCCAGCTTGAGGTATTCTGCTGAAGGAGAAAAGGGTTTCAGTTTAAGGAGTAGGGATTTGATATAGGAGGTCTGGATGGGTTTTAGGGTGAAACAGGGGGTGTTTGCTGTCTGAGGAGAGGTCATTTCAGGATTCTTAGATGCAAAGTCTTTAGTAAGGGCTTTAATGCTTTCTATAAAATGTTATGTGTTAAACTGCACAGCTATTGTGCTAGTATTGTCATATGGGTTAAGATTAGAAGTGGTGGTACTTCCAAGATGGCTGCACATTGAGTAACAGCTTGTTTCTAGCTCTCCCAGTCTGAAAACAGAAACTCAGCAGAGAAGGCCAGTAGACTTGTGTTTATGGGTAAATTTCAGTAACTGGCTAGTAGGTTCCCTGCCTGGTCGCCAAGAATAAAGAAATACAGAAGATCTGGAAAAAATAGCTACAAAAAGTGAGGAAGAAACATTGACTGGGAAAAGTTCTGCAGCTGTTTAGCAAAAAGCAATGCAACCTTCAGACATGACTTCCAGTACCCTACAGGAAGATAGTGTGCTAGCCTGTGTAACTGATTTATTACTGTTTACTGCATTTCTGTGTGCTTTCTATCTCAAAAACAAAAAAAAATATCCTTGTTTTCCCGCCTCTCCTCGACTAGTTTAGACCAGTATACAGGCTTTGCTGTATTCTGGGCTGTGGTGTAGTTCCTGTGTTGTCCATTGCCTTACTTGGATAGAAGGAAGTTTCTTTGCTCACCATTGGGAGTGGGGAGCCTTGAGCAGCCTATCTGTCCCTGAAGGAGTGACCTCAGCACAAGAGCTTGTAGTAATTGGTTGTTTTGGACCATTTCTAGCTCTTTTGAAGTTCCCTGTTTAAAATCCACCTCTGAGCATTTTTTTTCTGGCTATACTACTCAGAAACAGCTCCTTGTGGTCCTGCAGAGTGGTCCTAGCAGCCGAGAACTGAGAAAAGCGACTACTTTCCTGATTTAAGTATTTTTTGCTGTTTTTAACCTAAAATACCTTCTCTTGCTTACTTTAAACAAGCTTAAACTGTTTTTTTTGCTGTTTGTTGCATTATATATTATCTGCACTTAAAGTTACATTTGGTCGAAAATTGGTCGAAAGTTGGTTTGTTTGTTTGTTTGTTAAATTTAACTGTTGAGGCTGCCCACTAAAGTGTGCTAGCCTGTGTAACTGATTTATTACTGTTTACTGCATTTCTGTGTGCTTTCTATCTCAAAAACAAAAAAACAAAAAATATCCTTGTTTTCCCGCCTCTCCTCGACTAGTTTAAACCAGTATACAGGCTTTGCTGTATTCTGGGCTGTGGTGTAGTTCCTGTGCTGTCCATTGCCTTACTTGGATAGAAGGAAGTTTCTTTGCTCACCAGTGGGAGTGGGGAGCCTTGAGCAGCCTATCTGTCCCTGAAGGAGTGACCTCAGCACAAGAGCTTGTAGTAATTAGTTGTTTTGGACCATTTCTAGCTCTTTTTAAAGTTCCCTGTTTAAAATCCGCATTTGCGTGGCTTTGCACAATTGTGCGCATAGCGCAGCGCTGGTTAAACAAGGTTAAACTTTTTCTGGCTCCACCAAGTCTGCTCTTCAAATCTTCCCTTAAGAAAGCTCTACTCTTATAATAATCAGTCTACTCGCTTTATTATAAGCCTAGCACTTGTTCTCAAAACCTCTCTTCTAAGTAAGCACTCTCAAACTAAAGAAAGCACTACATCCACCTACCACCCATGTGAGTACCCACTTCCCTTAAAGGCACAGCACTCCCTTATAATATTCTAGCATGTTGAGTGGTAGATCACTAGCATCCTCTCCGGTTCAGCTGGTTAATCTGGGAATCTTGAGACAATGCTACAATTGTCTCATGTACACAGACAACCCTCTCCTCCTCCCAACAAACACAAATACATGTGAGAGATGCAACTATATAGCCAAACTGGAGGCTGAACTCTCTCAACTCAGGACTGGCAAGACCAGACAGGAGGAGAAGGTAACCACACACACAGCAAACCCAGTCCCACATAGACCTACCACAACTGCAAACCAAACACATAATAACACAAAGACATACTCGGAGGCTCTAACAAAAAACTTACCAAAACAACAGAGGCTCCCAAAGCAGACACCCAAAAATCCACCACCTCAAAACACAACACATGCAACACATACTTCAATAAATCAGTATGTCAAACAATCACAGCCCTTAAGGCCAAACACTATGCCTGATACACTAGTAATAGGTGACTCTATAGTCAGACACACTGACGTTCTGCTTACCAGGCTGAACAAAGAGAGGGTAACAGTGAGCTGCCTATCAGGAGCTAGGATCCGCCGCATAACACACGCACTCAGGTCACTCCAAAGCAAGTACAAATATGACTCCGTCATTGTCCATGCCGGCATGAATGACCTGAGACGTACCTCCCTGGACTACATGAAAAGAGACATAGAGGAGCTCTCTGATTATGTAGCCCAGGCTGGTATGACCTTGACCCTGAGCAGCATCTTGCCCTCACCAAGAATGATGCCACAATACAAAGACAAGATGATCAGCTTTAATAATTGGCTCAATTACTGGTGTCATTCTAGGGGGATCCAATGTCTGTCTGCTTGGGATGACATGCTGGACAAGCCACTCTGCTTCACAAGGGACGGCTTGCATCTGTCACCACTGGGCTTCCAGATATTGGCTAAGGCTCTTGCCACCCCCACAGTGCCTTTTTTAGGCAAAGCTCAAAAGACAAACCCACCTCCTTAGAAAACAAAAATGGAAAAAAATTAAGGGTAATGCTGCTCAATGCCAGAAGTCTAAATCTCAAGATGCAGGCTCTCGAAGCACTCCTCAGTATGGAGAACATCGATGTCTGTGCAGTCACTGAAACCTGGTTAAAGGCTCCTGAGTGCACCCCAGTGCTACCAGGCTATACCTCGTACCATGCTTTTTGGCCCCAAAACTCGGGCCAAACCAAAAAGGGAGGGGGAGTGTCCATATTCATCAAGGACACCCACACCTCCAGGTTAGTGGCAACACATGAAGCATCAGAGACCATCCAGGTGCAACTAACCATAGGCAAAACTGCTATACAACTGGTAGCATGTTACAGACCACCCTCCCAATCTCAGGAACCCCATTCAGCCTTCCTGAAGACATTGGAGGATATGAATGTCTCACCAAACACCATCATATTGGGAGACTTCAACTACCCTAACATAGACTGGGTGCATTATTCTAGCCCTAACACCCTAGCCCATAGGTTCCTGGAATTCATAAATTCAAATTCAATAGAACAGCTAGTCACCTCTCCCACAAGGGGAGATAATATACTAGACCTGATCATCACAAACATGGGGACAAAGTGCTCCACACCGGAAGTATACCCCTCACTAGTGAGATCTGACCACAAACTAATCACCCTGGATATACATATCCCACCTCCACCCCCAACACAAAAGACTACAGTGAAAAACTTCTCAAAAGCTGACTTTGCACTTCTTAAGACTGAGATGGTATCCTTTAAGCCCACTGGGCCAGTGGAAACCACATCCCACAATGCTGAATCCTTCACAAATGCTTTTTATGGACATCTCCAAGAATGCATGGATCATGCAATCCCAAATAAAACCAAGATCCTCTCCACCAAGGGCAGGCGTCCTGTCTGGTGGACCCCAGCCATAAACAAATTGTATAACAAAAGAAGGAAGCTACTGCACGTCAGAGCAAAATCCCATAAAGAGAAGGCATCTCTGATCAGCACTAGTAGAAAGCTACGTTCTCTCATAAAAACATCCAAGGCCAACTTTGAGAGAAAAATCGCTATGGACACTAAAGATAACCACAAGGATTTCTTCTGCTATGTTAGAAACCTGGGCGGAAACCCTCAGATATGCTCAGAGTTCATTCACAATGACAAAAAATACACTGAACCCACAGATATTGCCAACATTCTGGCAGACAGGTTCAGTGCAAATTTCTCCCCTCCCTCACCCCCAAAAGAGGAAATACTTATCCCAGCTGAATGTAACCTCCCTGTCATCTCAGATGTCCAGGTGAGAACCGCCCTCAGCAAAGCTAAAAACACAGCATCAATGGGACCTGACGGTATCCCGGGTTGCATGCTACGTGAACTCCAAGAGGAGCTAAACCCGCACATAAAAATGCTATTTAACCTTAGCCTTACTACAGGATATGTACCTGAACACTGGTGTACAGCAACAGTGGTCCCACTCCACAAAGGAGGCACCTCTACAGACCCTGGTAACTACCGCCCCATAAGCTTAACCAGCCTGGTCTGCAAAGCTATGGAAAGAATCATTATGGAACTCATAAACAGAGACACTGGGGACCTACAGACACTCGATCCCACCCATTTCGGCTTTGTAAAAGGCAGATCCTGCCTTTTGAACCTGGTTGACTTTTTCAAAACAGTCACTAGAGCCATTGACGAGGGCAAAGCAGTCCATACAGCCTACCTGGACTTGGCTAAAGCTTTCGACACAATACCCAACTCAGGCATCATAGATAAGCTCAACAGCTTAAATGTAAATCCATATGTCACAAGATGGGTTGCAAACTGGCTAAAGGATAGAACCCATAAAGTCAAAATCGCTGTAGCCATGTCAGACTCAAAGCCAGTCACAAGTGGTGTCCCACAGGGCTCTGTCCTGGGACCCCTCTTGTTCGGCATTTATTTCTCAGATGTGAAAGCAAACATGGGAGGGTTGTGGCTGACAAAGTTCGCAGATGACTGCAAACTAGGTGCCATAGTCAATACAGCAGCTGACACATACATCCTACAGAAAGGCCTCACTGAAACGGACAACTGGTGCCAGAGTCATGGCCTTAAACTAAATGCCAAAAAATGTATAGTCATCCCCTTTGGGAAAAACAAAGTATCCACAAATTATCACATAGACAGTAACCCACTGAGTACGGAAAAAGTAATCAGAGACCTGGGGACCCAAGTTGATAGTGACCTCTCATTTGACACCCATGTTGCCAAAGTGGTTATAAAGACTTTCTACCTTGCCCACCTTATCATGAAGAGATTCACATCCAGATCAAAGGAGGTCATTGTACCCCTGTACTCCTCCCTTGTCAGGCCCATGATTGAGTACAATGCCCCATTTGGTATGTACCTCACCAGGCACTTGCAACAGCTGGAGAGACCCCAAAAGTACTTCACCAAGAGGATCAAGGGTCTCCAACATATGTCATATGCTGCCAGACTAAAGAAACTCCAGCTCTATTCAGTAGCATACCGCCTATTCAGAGGTGATCTGTGCCTGACGTACAAGGCCATGTCCAATTAGGAATTGATGGACATGCTCCACCTCAAAAAATCCAAATCCATCAGAAACATGAGAGCTAAATATTTAAACCTCAGCACAAATATGAATAGGACATGCTGGAGGGACAGATTCATAACTCAGAGGCTTCCCATACTCTGGAATAGAATCCCAGTTCATGTTAGGCAGAGCCCCTCACTGACTCTCTTCAAGAGAAATCTTAAAGAGTGGATGGGAGATCGTAGGTTTACCCTGGGGGTCATCTCTGTGTCATTACTAGACAGAGGCACAGTAAACTAATTCTATTATGTAAGGGGGTCTTCACTGTGTCACTACTAGACAGAGGCACAGTATTCTAAATCTATTCTGTACACTTTTGTACCATTACATGGGGTGGCGAAAGCCACATCACTATGGCTAGGCTTATAAATGCCCCAGGGCAAATAGCCTAGTACTAAACTATGAAACTATGAAACTATATAAGACAACTGCATACAGACCTGGTTAAAGTAAACAAAACACATATGGAGTATATCAACACACACAAAAATCTGGAAAAAATGGAAGAAGCTTTAAACAGATATTTAGATGAGATGATAAAGCTGCAAAACTCAGAGGTCAAATGAAGAAAAGGCTGGCTAAATATGAAACTGCTCAGGGAGAAATGTTTCAAAAAGGAATAGAATTAGAGGAGAGAGCATGTAGGGAAAATCTGAAATTTTCAGCTATACCAGAGAAGCTGGAAGGAGCAGACTGCATTAATTTTATGGAAGTACAAATAAGCAACTGGACTGGTATTCCATGACAGGAGTTGTTAGCTGAAAGGGAACATTGTGTGCATGCTCCAAACCTATCTATAAGAAAGCAACCTAGACCTTTAATAGTACAGATGCAATCCTACGAGAAGGAATTGATTCTGACAAAACTGTGACAGAAGGACAAAATACTAAGAGTGGGAGACAACAGAGTGTTTGCGGAAAATGATTACTCACTGTACACCAGGCAGAAGAGGAGTAAATTCATTCCACTATTCATGGCATGTCATGACACAGGTGTGAGATTCCAACTGTTGTATCCAGCTATCTTTAAGGTATTCTTCCCTGGAGGGACAAAATCATTTTTGATGAAGTGCATGCTAAGGAGGAAGTGCAAAAGGTTGTCCAACAAAAAGTGAGCTGTGAAACAGGAGATTCTGATTCTTGTCCTTCTGGTAATAAAGACCACAGAGAGACTGTACCTGTGAACCCTTTTTCCAGAATTTCAATGGAAAATGTTGGAGAGAAGGAAGGGAGCACAAGAGTTGACTAGAATAATCTAGATTATGTTGGAAATAAAGCAGAGACAAGACCTGGGTGATGGAGAAGAACAGTAATAAAACCAGTACCTTATTGTGGGATTACAATGCAATAATTATATTTGAGAAATATGACAGAACAAGAAAATCTGGAAATATACGACTTTTTCAAAATTTGTTGGACGTGTGGAGGACTCTAACGTATATGCTCTACTTCATGTCAGTAATGCTCGTAAAAATGCTTTGAGAAGAAAAGAGAGGAGAGAAAGCAAACTGTAAGTAGACATTTTCTTTCCTTAATAGTACTGTATTTGTGGTGTATGGTTTTCTTTGCATGCAGTTTTTGAGTGTAATGAAAGTTGTAAACAGCTTCTGTTATTTTCTTCCTTTTCTCCTCTCTTTGCTCTTTCTTGTACAGTTTTGAGAAATGTAGGTAATGCAATGTAAAAATAAAAACAGCCTGATTAAAAAGCCATGACAAAGGTAAAATTAATTCACTTTTTCTCATTCTTGCATGGGGAAATGACTAGATTAAGGACCTTACACTGATTAGTTTTAGGAGAGAGCAACTAAATGTAAAAGAATACTGAATATTATGAGGCTTTGTTTTCTAGCAAATGCATGTATACTTAGCAATTCTGCTGATGGTCTTCATGTTTCCAAGGAAACAATCTGATAAAGAGAAACTGCTTGTCTAGTTCTCATGTATCCATGGAGACAATATGATAAAGAGAAACTGGAGACAGTCAGGTGGAAGGGGATTGGACGAGGGAAAAAGAAAAGAGAAATTGGCTAGGACATAATGTTTTCTGTAAGCAATCAGAGGTTTTCCCAGCTGGGAGAGCTTTAAAGATAAGACAAATCCAATTAGACTTGAAGTAAAGTTTTCTCATTGGTTCATAGGTTGGTACTAAGCTATCAGCCTTAGGGCCTATACAAGCCTAGCCATAACAATTCCCTGGCTATTTCTTCCCACATTATTTACTTCCCTGTCTAGACTGACGTGATCCCCGGGGTGAATTTCCTTTCTCCCATCCAATCAAGGTTCCTTTTGAAGAGGGCCAAAGAGGCGCTCTGCTTGACATGTATGGGCAGTCTATTCCAGAGTCTGGGGAGTCTCTGGGTCAGGAACCTATCCCTCCAGCATGTTTTGTTTATTGTGATGACAAGGTTTAGATCCCTGGAGCATGTGGCTCTGAGGGAATGGGATTTTGTTAAGTGTAGCATGTTCAACAGCTCTGGGTTTGACATGGCCTTGTATGTTAAGCAGAGATCACCTCGGAGTAGAAGATATGTGACAGAGTATAGCTATAGCTGGAGTTTTTTTAAGGAGGTCAGCATAGGGCATCTGCTTTAGGCCTGTGATTCTTTTAGTGAGGTATTTCTGCGGCCTTTCCAGTTGTTGCAGATGTCTTGAGAGGTACATACCAAATGGGGCATTGTATTCTATAATGGGTCTAATGAGGGATGAGTACAGTGGGACAATAACCTCCTTTTTCTGGATGAAAAGCCCTTAGTGATGAGGTGTGCCACATAGAAGGATTTCCTGACTGTTGTGGTGATGTGGTTATTGAAGGTGAGACCATTGTCCACCTGTGTCCCTAAGTCTCTTATCACACTTTTGGTGTTTAGTGTACTGCCACCTATGTGGTAATTCACGGGTACATGTTTTTTCCAAAGGGGATAACTATACATTTCTTGGCATTGAGCTTGAGCCCATGGCTCTGGCACCAAGCATCTGTTTCTGTAAGGCCCTTTTGTAGAGTATCCACATAATTTGGGTATTCAATAATGGCTCCCAGTTTGCAGTCATCTGCAAACTTTGTTAGCCAGAGTCCCTTAGTGTTGGCCTGTACTTCAGAGAAGTAGCTGCCAAACAAGAGAGGTCCCAAGACTGAACCCTGAGGTATTCCACTTGTCACTTGTCTGTAGCTGGATTTGGAGTCAGCTACTTTTACAGTGTGGGTTGTCAGTAAACCAGTTGGCAACCCATCGAGTGAGGTAGGGATTAATGCCCAGCTTAGTAAATTTATATATGATTCCAGAGTGGGGGATGGTATCAGAGGCCTTGGCGAGGTCCAGATAGGCTGTGTGGACTTCCTTACCCTTGTCCATGGCCCTGGAGACTGATTCAAAGAAATCAATCAGGTTCAGAAGACAAGATTGGCCCTTCACGAACCCAAACTGGGTGGGATCCAGTGTTTTAAGGTTGCCAATGTCTTTGTTTATAAGTTCCATGATAATATGTTCCATGGCCTTGCAGATCAGGCTCGTCAAACGGATGGGGCGGTAGTTCCCGGGATCCAAGGTGGATCCCCCCTTGTGGAGTGGAATAAACAGCCTCTGCCAGGCTCAAATGTACACTACAGTCACAGTATTCAACCACTAAGCCATCATAGCAATTCTGTTTTTTTTTTTTTTTGAAATGCAATGGGGATACTAATATAAACAGGTGCTTTTTTTTCATTCTTCTCCTTTTTTTCTTTGTTCAGTTTTAAGAAATGTGGGCACTGCAAAAAAAAAAAAAAAAAAAGAGGGAAGGGAGGAGAGGGGGGAGAGAGAAATTATCTGGTTAATAGAGTATGACAAAAGAAAAATCAGTGTGCTTTTTCCCATGCTTGCATAGGGAAATGACTGGGTTAATACCGTAGGTGCTATCCAGTAACAAGTTTATTACAAATCATGAAAATGAAAAAGAATATTGACTATTATAAGGCTTTTTTTCTGGTAAACAAGGTATCTTTAGCAGTTTTGGGTCTGGTTTGCATGTCACTAGAAGACAATTTTATAAAGTGAAATGGCTTGGAGAAAGTGTTAAAAGCAGTGTGTGTTTTTTTCAGCTGGGACAGCTATAAAGATAGACAAAATAAAATAGCACTTACTAATAGCACAGGCTGTACCATGCATCTGTCTGTGGGGCTATCAACTTAGAACTTTTTGTTCTTATTGGGAAGCAAAAACTTCCATATTTGAAGATGTACATAGTTTTGTGTGCTATTATTAAGTTGATAGTTTTTTTGGGGGGGGGGTTGGTTATTCTGTTTTAGGGCTTTCAAAAAAACTAAAAGTTATGCAAGATGTGGCATAGGCTCAAATGGATATGACAAGAAACAACTCTATGAAAGACCAACCTGACGAACAACATATGCATGTAACATAAAAGCTGGAACTAGGCATTTTACAAAAAAGCAGTTGTACATAAAGGGTGGTAACAATAACTATATAAGAAAATGATACTTTCTGTAATGTCTTTCAATGTGAATGGTCTTACAGATAAATATAAAAAAGACAGAATAGTGAGCTGTATTAAAATGTATCGTGCAAATAGCTATGATATAGGAGATACACCTGGAAAGAACTGAACATGTAAATTTGATACAGAAAGGTTTTCAGGATGGTTATTCAGTCGAATATCTGGGGCAAAAGAAAGTAGGAGTACTGATATGTATTACAAGAGGAGCTCCAATAGTGATAGAAGAGGAAAAAAGATAATAATGGAGCATATGGGGCTACTGGCAAGGGAGGAGGATTACACTGGCATGCATTTACATTCCACCTAAAACTGCTATAATGAGCTTGACAAAATTATGGGAAAAATAATCAGCTTTCAGTAGGGAATTTTACTTATAGACGGAGACTGGAATTTGGTTTGCAATAGTGAGGATGTGTCTTGAGGGGCTAGAAGACAAAATATAACAAAGGAGGGTAGATTTCTGAAGAAATTTATGAAAATGATTGGCGTGGAAGATGTGATTTCAGTACTTGGAGTTTGGAGTGAATTTATATACTATTCTCCAAGATACAAAAACTGGTTTAGGCCAGACCATATTTATATCTCCCAGGAACATATGCATTTAACTGAAGGTCTTGAAACGCACTCAATAACTATTTCAGATCATTCACTAATAATAACTAAAATAAAAACCCAAGGTAATGAAATAAAAATGAGACACTGGCGCTTTCCCACCTATCTGCTGAAAAGAGAGGAATTTAAGGGATGGATTTTGGAATTAATTCAGGAGATACTAGAGAAGATAGAATTTTCTTCTCAAAATACAGCTAGGGAGTGGGATAAAATTAAAGTGTAGTTTAAAACTAGGGTTTAAATAAAAGAAAGGAAGATATGGTTAAGAAGTAACAAGAATTATTTACAGGAACTGACAAATGTTAAAGTGTTGCAAAATAGGGGGAATCTCTCAGAACAAGAAAAGGAGCAACTGCAGAATGCTAAACAGAAAATAAGGGATTACCTTGATAATATGCACGAGTTTAGAAAGACTGATGTTAAGCGACTGTTCTCTGATAATAATTCTAAAGCACAAAAACTTTTAGCACAATGACTCAGGCAACAGAAAGTGGAAAGGGTTATCACCAAGCTTAGGGAGCCTGTAACAAGGAAGATAAGAAGAGATCCTGTGGAAGTATTAGAAATATTTTGGAAATTTTATAAACATTTGTATAAAGCAGAGAAATATGGAAATCAAGAAAAGGTGCAAATGGAAATGTTTATGGAAGAATTAAATATGCCAATGTTAGAGGTAGATGAGTCTCAATTACTAACAGTTAGGATAGGAAGAGATGAGATGAAATAAAAATGGCCATGTATACCCAATCTACTGGAAAGTCCCCAGGAATAGATGGTATTCCTGTGGAAGTTTGGAAGCTAGGAGGGAAATAACTGATAAAGATTTGGAAGGTTTTGTTTAACAGTATTTTAAGAGGAGGAGAAGTACCAGCACCCTGGAAGAAAGCAGTGATAACGGTAATAACCAAAGAGGGTAAAGAGTCATCAGATCCAGCTTCATACAGGCCCATTTCAATACTAAACCATGAATCTTCTTCTTCTTCTTTGGGCTTATTCCCGGTTAGGGGTTGCCACAGCGGATCACATGTCCACTCATGATTGGCAGTGGAGTTTTACAGTGTCGAGTTGCCAGCCCGGCACCCAACCTTCCACAGAAGGCACAAACACACATGCCTAGGGCCAATTTAGAGTGTCCAATCCACCTACAGCATGTCTTTGGGATGTGGGAGGAAACCGGAGCACCCGGAGGAAACCCACGTGACCACAGGGAGGACATGCAGACTCCGCACAGAAGGCACCCCAGCCGAGGATCGAACTGGAGTACCTCTTGCTGTGAGGCAACAACGCTAACCGCTTCACCACCGTGGCCTCCCTTTAATACTAAACCATGAATATAAAGTGTTTATGTCTATAATGGCTAAAAGAATGGCAAAAGTGATACCAAAATTGATAGATATCAGTGTGGTTTTATGGAGGGGAGACAAACATTTGACAATATTAACATAACATTAATGATCCAGAGGGAAGCAGAATGTAAGAAAATACCACTGTTATTGGTGGGTCTTGATGCAGAGAAAGCATTTGACAGAGCAGACTGGGACTTCATGAGCAGGGCAATGAAAGCATTTGTTTTCCCTTATACAATAATAAGGTTGATTAGGACTATACATGAGGGATCGGAGGCAAAAGTTAAAGTGGGTGGGGTCCTCTCTGATAACTTATGCTTGAGTAAAGGAACCAGGCAGGGTTGTCCGCTTTCCCCTTTGTTGTTTGCATTATATTTAGAACCATTGGCAAAGAAAATAAGGGCTTTGGAAATTCAGGGATATAATTGGTATGGTAGTCAGGAAAAGATGGCTCTATTTTCAGATGATGTTATTTTATACATGAAAAAAAACAGAAAGGGACATTACAGTGTTGTGTAATATTTTAAGACAGTTTCATATCATCTCAGGATACAAAATTAATTAAGCTAAACCAAAGGTAACAGTGGAAAATTATGTACCCACACACAAATTGTTCCAACAATATCCATATTTATGGAAATATGATAAAATGAAGTATTTAGGAGTATGGATTAGAGATGACTGTGGCAGCTAAGGATTTGTGGGAAGAGACTAAACAGAAGATAATACAAAACTGAGAAACTGGAAGCTTTGCTATATGGATATGGATACTAAGATACAAGCAATTAAAACGCCTTTAGTCTTATACACAGGTCAAGCATATTTTTATCAACCAGAGGAGAAGCTGTGGACAGCAATTAAAAAAAAAGAGTTGAAGGATTTTATCTGGGAAGGGAAGACAGCAAGGGTCAAATGGGATAAGCTGATTCTTTCAGTAGAACAAGGCGGAGTAGGCTTACTCAATTTGAGGGGTTATTTTTGTGCAATACAGTTAAGGTTCTTATACATAGCACAAGCAGAAAACTATAATTCAAAATGGAAAGGAATGATGATGCTACAGGGAGGAAGCTCAAGAAATAAGGAGAGATTAGGATTTTGGATGCAGACTCTTAAGGAGAACAACAACAATCATGCAGAGTATTATATTCATAAAATAGCAGGGAGTATTCTAAGAACTAAATCAGGACAAAAATGGAGAAAAGAGATTCTGCCAATATGGATGACTGTGGTTAGGAATACATATAACAGGCAAGAGGGGGCTGGAATTTATTGAAGAAAACTGGCAAACAAACCAAAGTATTGGGAGCAAATAACTAGAAAGGGAAAGGTAATAGAATGGGAAGAGGCCAAGAATTTATTTGGACTGCAGGTTAGAGATTACCTTCCCTATCAAGTATTAATATCAGAATATAGACAAAGAGAAAGAAACAGGGGTCTCTTAAATGAAAGACCAGCACTGGTAGAGTTTTTAATAGAATCTAGAACAGAAGCTGCCATTAAAAAAGGAATAATTAGTACAGCATATAAAATATTGCATGATAACTATAAGAATCAATCAGAGGAGGTTAGAAAGGATTGGGAAGAGAGACTGGATAAGCAATTCACACAGAGACAATGGGGGGTATATGTGTAGAGACTGGATAAGCAATTCACACAGAGACAATGGGGGATATATGTGTAGAGACTGGATAAGCAATTCACACAGAGACAATGGGGGATATATGTGTATCTCCCAAATGTCAAAACCGAAAAGGTAATGAAAATCAACTGGAACACAAACACAGGGGCTAGAACACTGGACACTTCCACCCTTGTCTCTCACTTTGTATTGGGATAAAATACAAATATTATATAAAATCCAACTCCATCCACAAAGGTACACACATACACACACACACACACACACACACACACACACACACACACACACACACACACACACACACACACACAGTAACAACAGAGCTCATGAATGAGAACAGTTTAAAGAAATAGCCCACCTTCAATTAACCCATACAAACTTCCTAATAACAGTAAATACAAGTTAAAACACTATACTTAAAAACCTTTAAACCATAAATTAAAACTCTATGTAAGTAAAAAAAAAAATAAAACAATAAAAATTCCTGTCGGGTAAAATATTGGTCTACATTACAACATCAAAAGCTCAGGTCAGTGACCACCTGTTTGTTGACCAATAAACAGTGAAATGTCAGTTCCATGAACGGTCACTACAGTGAATTTTTTCCTATGGGAAAAAAATTGCTTGGCCATCATCATGGATTTGCCCTTTTCCCCACTGTAGTGCACTCTCAGAGTTGGTATATTTAGTTAGGGGTGGTGTTGGGGGGGTGTAGACCTCCACTTTGGGGGGGTGTAGGGGGCAAAGCCCCCCACTTTGTCAAGTTTGAAATGCTATGTTGTTTCTGTTTGGCCAAATGATTTTTTCCCCTAGGGAAAAATTTGCTGGTGTGTCCATTAGCAGAAATGACATTTTGCTGTATATTGGTCAGTGAACAGGTGTTTGCTCACCTGAGCTTTCAATGTCATGATATAGACGCATAAAATATTATTTAATTTCCAAGGATTTTAAATGTAACCAGGTCTGAATGGTAACATGTTCATTTAAACTTGGGGTATGGGAGGCTTATAATCTCAACTGCCATTTCATTTCTTTCACCTCTAAAAGTGCCTTCAGATCCCCACCTCTTGGGTTTACCATTACCTTATCCAAAATAGAAAATTTAAACCTAGACAAATGGGGACAGTTTCTTGTATGTTTGTCCAGGGCATTAGAATACTTTTGCTTTACAATATCATACTAAAGTTCATAAATTCTTCTATGGAGGCATCTCTCAGTTTCCCTATATAAAAACTTGAACATCCCACACATTTAGCTAAATACACAGTCCTTTTGGACTGACAGTTCCCTTTTAAAAATATATACTTTCAAACATAAACAGTTGTCTAACTGTAGGTTACTCACTTCTAAAATGTATGGACATTGGGCACACCTCCCACATTTTTTGATTCCGTCCTTCCTCTTGCCATCTGCAGCCTGTGTTCTAAGTCCCTGTTCAAAACATGTCTTCAAAATTCTCCCTGTTTTGTAACTAAAGGAAAGATTATTCCCTAAGATTTGGTGTATTTCTGGGTACAGCCTCAAAATATTCCAACCAGACCTTACTATTTTCTTAATTTCATCTGACTGTGGACCAAATTCTAGAACCAAAGCATTCCTGAAATTGTCATCTCCATTATTTTAAATAGTGAGGGGTAAGCCTGTTCCCAATAGAGGTTTATTCTTAAGTCCCTATTGGGATTGTACATAATTCTTAATATCTTTTACCAAGGTTTGGGGATACCCCCAGCCACAAACATATCCTCAACAATCTCTAATTCTTTTGATAAATCTGCTTGATGTGAAGTCATCCTAGCAACTCTTATGCATTTTCCTTTGACAAGACTTCCTTTTTGGGCCAAAAGGTGATTGCTTCCAAAGTCTAAATAAGACTTGCTTGAAGTGGGTTTCCTAAAAATCCTGGATTTGAATCCCATCCTAGCTTTTATGATAAGCATATCTAGGTAATTGATTTTGTTATAATTATAATTAAAGGTGAACTTCAAAAAGTTGGTGGAACCTTTCAGGTAATCTACAAAGTTCACAATCTTACTCTCTTTTCCCTTCCAAAGGATAAAGATGTCATCCAGGAACTTGAGGCATAGTTTCACAGGCAATTTTGATTCTGAATGCTTTCCCATTCCACTAATACCATACTGGAATATGTAGGGGCACAAGATGCCCCCATAGCAATTCCTTTTTCTTGCTTATACACCTCCCCCCTCAAAGAAAATATAATTACAGTCCAAAACTAAGGACATCATTTCCACAGTCAGACTAGTTTTGTTGTTGGAAAAATTTGCAGGCCTTCTAATAGCATTACAGAAATACTCTAGCCCTTTTTGTCCAGGAATTATTGAGAATAAGTTAACCACATCGATTGTTAAAAATATTAGGTCCTCAGACCAGATCTCCTCCTTTAACCTTCCCAAAAAGTCCCATGAATCTTTAATTAAGTATGGAACTGAATTAATTTCCTTTTTTAGCCAATGGTCTATGATTACCTCTGTTGGGTAGGTTTTAGACCCTCCAGCTGCCACAGTTAATCTAAAAGGAGGGTTTATAGGGTCTTTATGGACCTTGGGAATGCCATAGATGGTGGGTATAAATGGATTATGTACATTTAAAGCTTTGTAAGATTCTAAGGAAATTCTCTGGTCTAGAATATACTCTTCCAAGAATTAATATATTCTTTTGTACCCTATGTTGACTTTGTTTATTGAAACTTGAGTGTAAGTTTTGTTGTCATTCAGTGCTTTAAACATTTCTCTAGAGTAATTAAATGAGTCAAATAACACAATCCCCCTACCTTTGTCTGGCTTCATAATCCTTACTGTGTCATCTGCACACAACTGGTCAAAAATCTCTTTCGCTTTTTTAAATTGTCACGTGTATTTAACCTTCTGGTGCTCAACATGTAATTTGTAAAGGTACTCAGTAATAACATTTTCCAACATATTAAGTATTGGGTGAGTCAAGGGGTTAAAGCATCGTTTCCTTTTAATCTCTGATGAATTGTTGGTACCAAAATGCATAAGTTCACTCCCTTCACTTTCTTTAAAATATATTGCTAGTTTCAATTTTCCAATAAAATATTTTATTTCCAATAAGGAATCTACTAAGTCAAATTTTCTTGTGGGGACATATTTTAATCTGAAAAGGGAAAAGTGCTGGTAGGTAATAACTTGCCCTGTATAATTAAAATTGTGGAATCCCTTAAAAGAAACCACTACCTCGTTGGTTACTATCAGGGCTTTATCTATCTCCTCTTTTCTAATTGCTGGTATCTGTCCCCTGATTTGTACATCTTCTATCCCCTTTCCTGTCTGGAAAAACTCTGTAAACCTCCCTTCCATTCTCTGAATTCCAAATGTCTCCATCTCTTGTTCCAAGTGGGGGGGGGTGTAAAAAATCCTTCCTATTATTTCTACAGTCCTGACCCTTATACTTTGATTGTTGCTCATTCCACTTACTTTGCCTATCGTTAGAATTTTGTTCACGTCTAATAGTGGAATGAATCTACCCAACCTTATTGGTCAAGTACACTGTACCTTTTACATATTGTTCCTTATCCCTTTCAATTTTCTTCATTTTACGTTTAAAAATATTTACACATTTCTTTTCCACATTAGAAAGTTTCTTCCCATAAAAACCTTCCCACTGTTTAAACAATAAATCATTTCTAATGTCAAAGTCCAATTGCATGAGCTAATTTTTAAGTACTTGAATCTTTTCATCGTTAAACTTTATCATTTTTTCCATTAACTTGAAACCATGGCGGTCAAACATATCAGTAATTTCTAAAAACATACTGTCATTGTAATCTAATCCAAATGGAAATTTAAAAACTCGAAGGCCTTGGAGAACCATCCTTAACTCCAAACATCTCTTCAGATATCCATTGTCCAAATGTAACACTTTGATTCTGTGTTGTTTCTCTTCCAGTCCATAAATTAAATCTTTTTAGGAGCCACCAGAGTTTTTGTTAACGTTCCCCCTTGTGCCTTCAACATCATTAACACAAGACTTTGTTAAAAATATTGTCAAAGTCTGTTTGTGAGCCCCTTGATAGTCTTTCGTTGGTTTGAAATTAATGTCTTGAGCCTTGTTACCATTTTGTAAATAATTGGCCCTTTTGATGTCTATGCCGATAAATGAGTTCCCAGCATTAGTAGAAAAAACAGCTGAATAATTTTTTTTAGATAATGTACCTTTTTTTTGCCCCCAACAGTTTCATTTGTTCAGGCTGCATGCTACAAGCGGCAGTGCCCAGTTCCATGCTACTGTTAAAATCCATTTCACCTCCACTACGATTTGCTATACTCAGTCCATTATTCCTGTGTCCTCCCTTCAAAGCTGACACTGGGGAAAGGGTACAATGAACTCCATTCAATGCTCTGCCTTCCGGTTAGGTGAGTAACTCAATATGGTGGGTCAATTCACCTTTTACAATTTCCAATTTGGAGTTGACTCGCTCAAACTCCTCCCTTTGCACTGGAGAGAACACTGATGGAAAATCGTCAAGGGTATCCATATGAGGTTACCGGTCCTGGAAAAACACCAAAAACCAAAAAGGTAATTACAATCAACTGGAACACAAACACAGGGACTGGTTTCAATTGCAGAGAACAACGAACACTAAAAAGTGAGAGAAAGGATTGGAAGTGTCTGGTGTTCTCTACGAGTGAAACTAGTCCCTGTGTTTGTGTATCTCCCAAATATGCAACAAAGTTTAGAATATTTAGGATCATTGCCTGGAAGTGCTTACATAGGTATTTTTATACCACAAGTAGACAGCTAAGAATTTTTCCTCGGGTGGATAGCAAATGTTGGAGGTGTGATGAATAGGAAAGAGGTGGCTGGGAACATATTTTTTGGGAGTGTAGTGAGCTGGCAGACTTTAGGGATTCCCTGCAGACCGCTGTGTTGGAGATACTGGGTGAGTGGACTGGATTGACTGGGGAGATGATGTTTTTGAGTTGTGATACAGAATCGGAATTGCCTAAACATAGTAAAGCCTTGCTGAGTCTAATTATGGTGGCTGACAAAAAAGCAATTACTAGAAAATGGAAATCAAAGTCTAGACCAACTTTAATAGAAGTACTGACTACAGTAACAGAGATAAAAGAACTGGAATTTGGATATTTAGAAAAGGGAAGGAGCAAACTACATAGAAAAAAAATGGGAATTGTGGAAACAATATATGAAGAGAAGGAAGGAGATTTAAGAGGCAGGATTTGAATGAGCCATATGATGCTTAACTGACAATGACTGGATAGATTATAAGTGATGTATAATGTTTGCAACTACAGTTGTTTCAGTGGTGTCTGATGTATAATGTTTCTAACTAAAGTGGTGTCAATATTTGCTTTTCATTTATATAAATGTAAGATTGCCTATGTTATACATGTCAATTTAATAAAGATGTTTATTGGAAAAAAAAAAGATTAGATGTGGTGGTTGTTTGAGGATGGAGTATATTATTAACAGAAAACCATACTTTTTTAGGGTTGAAACTCTAATTTAGTAAAGGGTTACTGTAGTAGATTTTCTTGTCTGTGTTAATCTGTCTTTCAGTACTGTTACATAATTCTTTAAAGTGCTGTAGGTTTGGGGGAGATCTGTTTTTTAAGCATTCTTTCCAAGCCTATCTCTTTCATGCATTAGGTGCCTGCTTTGAGTGGGTAACCAATCAGTATGTTTTTTTCTTTACTTATTTTGTTTTAGTTGGAGCAGATTTTTTAAGGGTTTTCAGGGGAAAGTATGTTAAATTTGTATACAGCTTCGCTGAGTGAAATATTTTTCAGAATAAGCCAGTTAAAGGAGCTTAGAATTCTATTAAATGTATCACAGTTAAAATTAGTGAGGTTACAGGAAGTTCTAAGTAAGTGTTGTTTGACATGAAGGATACTGAGCCTGCTTGCTTATACAAAGAGGTGGTCACTGAGGGAATCAGAAAGGGTGCCACTGAAAACATATTTAGTGGAAGCAGAGACCAATATCCAGTTGAGAACTGAGCAGCAGTTTTTGTGATAGTTATATCTTGTGGGGGAGAAATTGAATTGAGTTATGGCAAAAATGTCTCGTTTATTGTGGGAGATTCAGGCATGGAGTTCTGAAATTTTATTATAGATGCTATGAGTATTTAAGGAAATGAATTTAAGCTGTTTGGGTGAGTTTGAGGTAGGTGTGTTGGGTTTTGATGGTTTTAGCTTTGGTGGTGTGGTCCGTGTTTTGAAAAGAAATGGATTGGCTGAATAATAAGGGGTGTTTAGCTTGGAATGAGTTTTGAAGTTTACTGGGGAGTCAGGATGGGAGGAGGGTTGGAGTGAATATCCCCACAGAGTGGTGAGAAAGAGAGAGATGTAAAAGTTTAGAAAGTTTGTTTTGGTTTAACTTTAAGAGTTAGTTTTACTTTAGTGTGGTAGGTGTGAGGGTTTAGTAATTTGAATTGGAAGTAAAGATTAGGTGAGTTGTGTGTATTGGAAGTGATTAGTGGTGAAGTGAGGGATTTGAATGGTTAGAAGTGAGGCAGACAGTGAGAGAAATGTGTGTAAACCTAAGTGATGGGAGATAATTTGTACAGTAATAAAACAGGAAGAGTAAGGCTGCAGTAATATTTAACAGAAGCATGGTTTGTAGGTTCATAGAGAGAGAGAGCAGTGAGAGGAGAGCTAAAACATGGGGGTAACAAATATAGGAGGGTAGGAGTATGTAGATGGAGTAGGTTGTGATCAGTGAGGTCAGTTAATAAATATAAGGGAGGAAAGAAAGTTGCAGTGCTTAAATGCAGACTGATGGTAGGAGTTGTATGTGTATTATTGTGCACAGGGCATATCTATATTTATGTGTATGACTTTAAGAGGGGTGGGAGGTAGGTGGGTGAAGAACAGGTCCTATAAACGTAATGCCATGATGGGTGGCTGGGAAACTGGGAACAGGAGAGAAGTGTAGCAGGAAACAGCTCCAACTCCTGTAGGAGGAGTCTTCATCTGTTATGCTTTCAGTGGAGCAATGTTATGTAATAGGAACAGTAGTATAAGACAGATAAACAAATAAAACAAAATGAATGCAGTTACGTACACTACAAGGATGCATGTGTATGTGTGCTGGGGGGTGGGGGGATGCCAGTACTTCTTGTCTTCCTTGCTCATGAACTCTGGATAAAGCCAACAATAATGCATAAAATAGTTCCAATGTCATGAATTTTTAAATGTTATCCAAATTCACTTGAAGAGTTTACAGAACAAGAGATTTTGTGTCTACATGCTTTTTCTGAACAATAAGAAGTACGAAAATCAAACATTTCTTCAAGGGACAGAGCAATATTAGGAGTCAAAAATGAGTGGCAAATTGAGAGGTGTGGAGGAGATGCATTCCTTTGTGTGTTTTTTTCAGACACAGTCCACCCCACCACCCCCACCCCCGGGTGGGACTGCGCAGGTCTAGACTTTTCCCAATGAGACTGTCGCAAGACCTGGAAGTGATATCACATGTAGGTGAGGCAAGACTGACAGAAATGCAGATTTTCTGCTGACATTATGCCTACATTAGTAATCAGTAGTATATGCTAATGAGCTTAGGAGGAGTACATTGCTAACCTAGGCCAGCTATATATCTGAAACAGGTACATATCTCACTTTCTCTAATGACCCTATACCCTTTACTGGACTAACTAGATATTATTATTATTACTACTTCGACTGCCCAAGATTGGAGCAACTTTTCTTCTAACATACCTACATAAAATATGTCAGTGAAACGACAACATCGGAGCATACTGGCTATAGCAATACATAGACCTTAGTGTCTTACTATACTGCAAAATAAGAACTGAAATGACATATAAAGTTGATATCCCTGTGCTCTTATGTCATGTTTATAAATGTTGAGGTTCCCACATTAAATAACTGTTTAGAGCAGTCCACTGTTTATATGTATCTGAATATAAAGAAAAGCGACTAGTAATATTAAGTATGTAAAATGAAATTTAAAGGAAAAAAAACATGCTTTAATGTCTTGCCTGTAGTGTACAAATAGATAGACAGGATGACAGACTGCATCCCAAGAATGAACAAAGCTGAAATTAATGTGCACTCTTTTTCCTGTTGTTGAATTCAGTAGTTTGAAAAATAATACATTCTGACACATGTACGATAACCTGTAATTTATTATGGCATTGTCAACCCAAATTAATGTGTTGTGTTGTACGATGAATTTCCCATCTACTGCTCAGTACTACTGCGTAATCCTAGATTAGATATATTAAGAAGTAAACAGTTTCAAACCAAACGAGTGTGATCAATTATTCCAAATTTTGTTAACAGTAATTCAACATCTGATCTTTGCATGCCTATTTTCAAGTTTGCACTGCTTTATTTGTAGACAGTGTTGGGTTTACTGTGGGTAGTCAATGCACTTAGTTACATTTTCATATATATGATGCTTGTTTTTGGCTAAATCAAGTGCTCACATTTTTTTTAATCACCTCATTCTGGTCTGCATGCCCTTCCATGTATTACAACATCAAAATATGTTACGTTGTGTGCGCCTGTCCCAGTTAACAATAAAAGTGAAAAAAAAAGAGAAGTTAAAATATACTTACAACTCATGTTTAGAAGGTCCATTAAATCATTTAAAGAAAATCTATATGCAATAGTGTGTTAATGACTACAACTATTAAAACAAAGTGACTGTTCCATGTACCAATACATATATGGTGAGCATGTGTATATTTCAGACTTCATGTAAAGAAAGCTTATTTTATTTTATTTTAATTTATCCTTTGTTGACCAGGTTAGTCCCACTAGACTAATGGCCTCTTTTCAGGACAGACCTGAAATGGTATTTATACTACTAAGGAAATTTGACCAAGGCATTGACAGACTTCTCTTACTCTCTTCCCCTAAGTGCCATGGGATATTTTACATCCACCTGAAATTACCACCAACTAAATCAAATGGGACCTCTGTTTAAAGTCTCATCTGAAAGCTTATGGCTACACATATATTGAACTGATGTTACTGGGTTAATTTTGTAAATACTAGGCTAACGGTGATCACCAGGGCCTTTATAAGCCCAGCTATGCAATCTAACCCAGTTGTGTCCCTATTATCATGGGCATTTATTAGGAGGGGGTATATTAGTTAGGAAGTATCTAGAGGTTATCTGGCGGGGATATGTTAGTGGGAGCATTACTGTCTGCCTCTATCAGAGACACGGGGGCCTAACCTTTGGTGAAATGACAGTTTCTCATCCATTGGTTGAGGTTATGCTTAAACAGGGTTAGGGATGGACTCTGATTCACATGGATGGGAAGCTTGTCCCAGAGCATGGGGACCCTCTCAGACACATATCTGCCTTGGAAACATGTCTTATGTATGCCACAGGCAAATTTTAAATCCCAAGATCTAGTGGCTCTAATGTTCTTTTTGCAGATGTGCAAAAGGTCCATCAGAGCTAGAGGATGCCTTGTGCACCATGCATAGAATAAGAGAACAGAGATAGGGTTTAAGATAATCTGTATAGGGCAATGTGTTTATACCCTGGAGTCTACTAGTAAGGCACCTTTGTGGGTGTTCCAACTGTTACATATGTCTGGTTAGGTAGATGCAGAAGGGGACAATATACTCATTGATGGGTCTGATAAGGGCCAAATAAAGAGGTACTATGACTTTCTTGGACCTGGCTTCCATGCCCTTACTTATAAGCTGGGCAACATAGAATGGTTTTCTTATTACCTTTTCCATATGTTGGCCAAAGACTAGATTGCTTTCTACATATGTTCCCAGATCCCTGACTACCGGGGCAACTCTTAAGGGTGTCTTATCGATGGAGGAATTACCTTGGGTGGCAGTTTTCCCAACTGGCGCTATAATGGATTTCTTAGCATTGAGTTTTAATCCGTAATTTTAGCACCAGTTATTGGTCTGTGTTAGACCCTCTTGTAAGATGCTTGCATCATGGAGGAATCTATCATAGCTTCCAATTTGCAGGGAGATGATTTTTCTGACATGTGATACAGAATCAAAATTGCCTAGACATGGTGAGGCCTTGCTGTGTCTAATTATGGTACCTGCCAAAAAAGCAATTACTAGAAAATGGAAATCAAAATTCTTCTAAACCAACTATATTAGAAGTAGTGAATGTAGTAACAGAGCTAAAATAACTGGAATTCAGATCCTTTAAAAATGGAAGGAGCAAACTACACAGGAAAAAAATGGGAATTGTGGGAACATTACATACAGGGCAGAAATGAGTTTTAAAAAGAAGGCAAGACTTAAATGAGCTATGTAATATTTGACTGAAAATGATTGGGTAGACTATAAGTGATGTATAATGTTTGCAGCTGGGAGTGTGTCAGTATGGTTTGTGACGTAAAATGCTTGCAATTAGGATTGTGTCGGTGTGATTTGTTTTCATTTACATAAACGTATGATTGCTTATGTCGTAAGTGATGGTTTAATAAAGATGTTTCTTGTTTAAAAAAGGGGGCAGGAATTGAATAATTTATGTAGTGTTGCTTAGGTTATATGATATTTAGCAGTAGATGCGAAGTATAATGTTTGTTAATGTTAATTTGTTAATACAGTTTGATTACTTTTGTATAAATGTACATTTTCCTATGTCACAAGTGATAATTCAATAAAGGTGTTTAAAAAAAAAAACATACAAAAGCATTTAAAGAGATAACCCTTAAAACTGTATGACCTTCCCTTGCAAAGCCAAACTGGCTTGAGTCCAGTGTCTGATGGCTGCCTATGTCTTTGCTGATCATTCCCATGATAATTCATTCCATGGCTTTGCATATTAGACTAGTCAGACTAATAGATCTGTAGTTTCCAGGCTCGGCTGATGGGCCACCCTTGTGAAGTAGGAGAATTGTTGCTGTCCTCTATTCTTGTGATATAAAGCCTGTTTTGAGGCTATAGTTGAAAAGTGACTCAAATGGTCCTGATAGGTCATGTTTCAAGCTATTTAGAAGCCACCCCGAAATACTGTTAAGGCCCACTGAGGCTGTGTTTTTGGACTTAGTGAGTGCTGCCAGGACCTGCTCCTTGTAAATAGTTGGGGGCCAGGGTTATGCTAGTAGGCATTTCATGGGCGGAGGCAGGGGGTTTGAGGTGTGAAGTTTGAGCTGAATTTGTCAGCCAGCAAATTCGTTATGTCACTCTGCTCACTGAAGGTGGCACCATTGACCGCCAGTTCAGCACATGTATGTGTGCTGCCTTTGAGACTTCAAGCATAGTTGCAGAAGGTCATGTGGTTGTCTTTTCCCTGTAAGACTATCTTGACCTTGTAACTGGCATAGTTGGACTTGATTAGTCCTCATACTTTCCTGTCTAGTTTAATTAGAGAGCTCCTATCATCATGAGAGTTGCTCTTGCTAATTTTAGTCATGACTTTTTTTCCTTTGGTTATATACCCCATATAAGGTTAGGATTCCACCAGTGTAGTTTGTTTTTAGAGATTTTGAGCGTACTTCTAGTTGGTATAGCTGCCTCTATGCAGCCATTTACATGGTTGTACATAGACTCTGTAAACAGTTCTGCATAGGTTTCTGTGAACTCAGGGTTGGCAGGGGCATGGAATTTTAACAAACCATCTCTTAATGGGATGTAGTTTGCTTTGGAATAGTTCCTGTCACAGGGTTTGTTGTGGTTACCAAGTTGATTTTTATTTCACAAGAGACAGCTTTGTGGTCCTACCTCACCACTGAGGATGTGGCACTTGGGGGGGGGGGGGGGTGCAGCACTCTCTCATATTGATGAGTACCGGGGCAGTATGTTTGAACCTGTGGTAGATGTGGTAGATGTACATACTACCTGGTCAAAGGTATCTGTGTTAATTACGGATCTGTTCTTTAATTGTGTATGCAAATGCAGTATAATACCAGATTTACTGAAGCAAACTATTGTATGCATACCTCTCAACTATCCAGATTTTTGCAGAAGTTCCAGTTTTTTGCTCATATTCTTGGTCTGTTCCTCATAAAATTTGTTGTACTTTAGCAAGTCACTAAATAATGACATACATTTTAGTTTCAGACTTCATATACTTCAGAAAATACATTCTGCCACAAATCCTGTTATTCCAGCAACCTTCTACTTTTCTAAAAGCAATATTTAAAATATATCTCTATTTATGGGCCTTTGCCTCTCCCCTTCCCCAACCCCCCCCCCCCCCCCCCATTATTTTAGGTCTTGTCCAGGTTGAGAGGTATGATTGTATGTAAGTGCAGCTGTAACATCTAAACCTTGCACTATAAAGCTGTCATTATTTTTTAAGTGCAGTATAACCTCATCATTTTTTTTTTTTTGTGGGAAGGGGACAAAGCAAGAGGCTTCCTTTGTGACTCCTAATCTTCTTATAGCTGTATCCTGCTTAATAAATATTAATTTCATACACATTCCTGTGCTATTGCATATTTATAAAGTATTCATAACGTGCTCGTAAGCTGTGATGCTAGTTTGTTGCAGACGGGGTTTGCTGTTGCACACTGGTGGGTTGGTATGTCTGGAAAAGGGTCCCAGAGATCTGGATGCAATTTGTTTTTCCACTCATTCATTACTTAATGCCTCAAAACACCTCTGGGTGGTCCATTATTTTCAACAGGTATCGCCTGGTGTAGTTTCAATACAAGCTTATCATATGATTAAGATATGAAATATTCTAAAGCATAGCAGCTAACATTTTTCCTTACCACTTCATCAAGTGCTGTTTACGTAACTAACGGTGAAGAAACTATACAACACATACACACGCAGTAATGCTTCCGGGTGAAATATTTTGCTAAGAAAGAGAGAAGGGAAAAATTATGTACAATGCCGTATTATAATTCTGCTGATATAGTGAAAGATTTGAAGAGAATTTTGTCTAACCCAAACGTACAGTCGGACAGGTTACGGTATAGAAATGTAATTCTCCGGGTAATTAGGTATGTCAGACTATTTTTTTTTTGTAAAAGACTGTGCGTGTGTCATGATGTGCAGACGGAACACCATTATTGTTGCACACATGTTGTTATTAAGTTTCCAGGAGAAGATACAAGTGTACATGTGTGTTCAGACTTGATTTGTGGTGGTAGTAGTTACATTTGAGAATGTACAGATTACCCGTAGTAAAGCCGCAACATTTTTTTCAGCAGGTTTAGGTGCATTGGGGGTTTGAGTTAATTTTCATCGTACCAAAATTAAATAGATAAAAAATGAAGACCGGTCTGGTCTTTTACACTGTTTGTGATTGTGTACATAGTTTGTCCTGCAGAATCTCAAACTTCTCTTTAAAAAAAAAAGCCCCACTTTTGCGCACCTGGAAAGGTTGCAACCCTGTACTTGATGAAACGAATGATTGTTGAGGTAAATGTCCTGATTGTGAAGCAAAGCAGAATAAGCCCTTATTTAAAAGCAACTGCGTCCCTAACACACAGTCCCTTATTCCTGTTTGTCTGTTCTCTTCTCTCCACCGTGATGCCTGTACTATGAAAAGTAACTGCAGCTTGCCTTAGCTGTGTATCCCTTTCTTCGGCATTAATCGCTATAGGTTAGGATAAAGTTTCCCGATACTTTCTTTAATACTGTCTTTACAAGCAGTGTGTCATATCAGCCGTAATCCTTTATCGTTTTAGTGTAAGTAGCAAGGTTCACATTTTTTCGACTGCTTACCGTTTACCCCCCCCCCCCCCCCATATACCTATCGAGTAGGGTTGCCACCTTTCCAAATGCCCAAAGTGGGACATTTGTGCTGCAAACATACCCACAGCCAGTACAAAGGGCAGAACTTCAGTTTTTTGCCTGAATAAAAGTCTATTCTTGTAGCATTTTAGTTCCTTATTCTGTTTCTTATAACATTTAGGTGTTTCAGATACAGAATAACTGTTTTATGCAACTATGACATAAAATATAGAAAATAATTTTGTCCTAAACTCTCAGGACATTTGCCACTTTTCTCACATTTTTTGCAGGACACAACTGCCCAAAGAGGGACTGTCCCTCGCAAAGTGGGACAGGTGGTAACCCTACTATTGAGTTTTCGATGGTTCAGGTTTACATAGTAATGTCAGACAACAGCTGAAGCTGGTAAGGAATATTGATAAGGTAAAGGAGAGTAAGTCAATGAGCCAGTATCAATGGATTATCAGAAACAACAAAGGGTATCACTGGAAAAAAAAAAGTTATGGGCACTCTGTTCAGAGATTATGAAAGTAGATACCAATTCTAAATTCTCCAGTGGCTGGAAAGAATAGGATGGGACTTAACAATATTGTATTCTGGGATATTTAATGCATGCGGTGGCGTTGTTGCCTCACAGTAAGACGCTGACCGGTTCGACTCTCAGCTAGAGCGTCTTTGCGTGGAGACATGCGTGAATGGGCGTACCTTCGTTGAAGGTTGTGCGTTAAGGCTGGCAACTCAGCACGTAAAAATCAACTGCCAATCATTAGCGGACCGGAGTTCCGCTGTGGCGACCCCTAACAGGGAAAAGCCGAAAGACACAACAGCAACAACATTTGAAATAGAGGGCATAGCCAATAAATGAAACCTTGTCAGTGTCTGTGTCCCATTATATGAGTGTCTTGGCAATTACTGATAATTTTATTTTGCTCTAACAGAAACAGAGTGCAGAAGACATGAATAATGAGAAAACATAAAGATAATATAGGAAAGTAAATATTCCCCAGATTCTTAACACAGTGGCCTTTTAGACCCAGTATCCATGTCATAGTTATGGAGTGCATCATTTAGCCCAGCTGAGATGAGTAAGTTGAGTATATTTTTATTATACAGCTGTTTACAGATGGCACAAGCATATTTGGGAGTCATAATCTATAAAGGGAATACCTTTTATTTCACCCTTTTATTATCTTCATTGAGGATCAGTTTTGCATCAGCTGGGTGCCAACTCTTTTCTGACTAATTTATTTCACATATGCTGTTATCTCATTTTGTGATTCCTTTCTCTACTTTTAAATATCCTGTGATCATTATGCCAGAATGTTTTCCTGTCAGAGTTGGGCTTCAGGATTTGAGCTTCAGTTCATTCAGTCCTACCTGTTTCATTGCCAGATTGTGTGTGTATGTGTATGGGAATGAGAATGTGAATGAGGCTTACTCGACAGCTTGACTATACGTGTGTACCCTGTCAACTGTTTCAGGCCATGACACTAAGACAGCTTATTGTTTGAACACTATAAAGTGTCATCAGCCATGATTGTGTAGTGGATCTGGCATCTATTACAGCCCACTTGGAGGCCCATGAGTGGAATGACAGTTACTTTAGGCCACAGAATTCATCAGACATAATTTATTATTGTTTCTTGACTGAGTGATGTCAGTTACACAGTAAAGTTGACAGGTAGAAGGCAGAAGCATAGACTTCAATTCCACTATTATCGATTGATAAGATTTAATTGTTTATGCAGTTTTTGATAAATAACTTCCATAAATTAGTTTTTGGTAGTACAAGACATAATAATTTTAGATATCATTGCTGTAGACAATTTGGATCTTATTTGCAATTTAAATATCAGTCAAACCCTTTTATTTATTTATTTTTTTTTTACATTTGTTTACTGGGAAAGTCCAACTTGGAACAAAGCAATTTTCATTGGAGGCAAGGGGAGAAATGCTCCAGATTTGTAATGTGGCCGGAAATTGGAGAACCTGGAGGAAACTCACAAGAATGCAGGGAGGACATGCAGACTCGGCACAGAAGGCACCCCAGCCAAGAATCAAAACAGAGAACCTCTTGCTGTGAAGCAACAACGCAACTGCTGCCCCACTGCACCAGACACAGTTGGTACCCCTGATCATAACTCTGTTTTGTTATTTTAAAATCAAATCTCTTTACCAGCTACTAGTATGATCATATATAACTATGGAATGATAAATTATCCAGTAATTTAAAATTCTTTAATTTGGACTAGTTGGATTTCAGAAAAAAATGAGTTGATTTGGATACTTGGCCTTGGAAAAGTTAACTCTTGACTGCTTGGCCACAAAGCTGTCCCAACTCCAAACAGTCACAGAGGACTCCTTGTCCTCTATTGAGACCTAGCTGGAACAATCCCAACTACAAATCTTAAAAATTAAGTAAATTGATCGTATTTACCTCCAATAATCTCCCAAACACTGCATTAAATATAGTCTCATCTAACACCACCAAAATATAGCAAGTCACTCATACCAAGTTACTGGGCATCATCACAGATGCATCAGTACTGTTGCCCCCCCCCCAAAAAAAAAAAAACACAGCAAATTAGAGCTATTTTGCAAAGCCAGGCCATTTCTTACTTACCAATGCAGGAAGATAAATGTGACATTCCATCTTGCTTCCTAGCCTGCTGAATGCATCTACAGTTTTCACTAATTTTAGACATTACTAAAGAGCAAGCTTGAACAGTGTTGTAATAAAATAAGTAAATTTACATTTGTCCTTCCAAACTGAATTAATTATTGTATTTCCTTGCAGAACCTGGACTGGATAGAACTACCATACCACATATGTACATTGCTCACAAAGGCATATAACAGCACATAAAATATTACATAGTCTTTCAAACACCCCAGCTATCACTAGTATAATAATATGATCCAACCAAAAAAGAATCCTTCAATCAAAGGACCAACACCTAATAGAATCCCAAATTTCCTGCAACTGAAGTGGGGATTCCTTATACTGGGTAAGCATAGTTAATCAGACAAACAATCTTCTTGCTTTTAAAATCAACCACAAAGTACATTAAATCATACTGGAATATGCAAATGTCAAAATATACACTCGCCTTGCTTTTAAGACCAACCTCAAAGTATATAGATAGGTAAATAACTCAGGCAAGCGTCGACAGAGTGAGAAATAACATCCAATGTGTAAAAAATCCAAGCAATCCGGTCTTCTGAAACAGATAAATCAGTTTATTGCACAGATGAACCACGATAAGCGCTTTCACTAACTAGTAGCTTCTTCAGATCACAAACAGGAAGCACAATAGCCATGTGCTTTAAATATCTGCATGTTAATTAATCAACCAACTTTTAAAGCAGAAGTGCCGTAAGACAAAACTTAAAAACTAAATATATAAACATAATGTCATTGACATCTAAAAATACAACTTAAAATAGGCAATAGTGTATACATATTCTATTGAAAATTAGAAATTAAAATAACTTCATTCCATAAAGAATATAAAAACATATTATAAACAGTATACTATCAAGTATAATTTCTAGATAATTTATTCTTCTATTTATTTATTTATTTATTTAATTCATTTATTTATTCCCGTACATATGCACTCATATTTTACATTTAGATATATATATTTATTTAGACACTACATCTATATACACTTTTTTTACACAGATGCAGTTATACATTCATGTACTGATTTTATTATAACAAGTATCACTTTGTTTGATAATAGTTCTCTCGATCTGTATATGACTATTTTCTATTGTTAGTTATCATGTTTTTGATGGTATCTACCTTGCTTAGTTTATAAGTTGCCTTGCATTATTACTTGCATGTATTAAGGTTTTATTTAATATGACTATCACATGCATTTATGTGTTAGGCTGCATATACCTTTATACTTGATAGTATACTGTTTATAATATGTTTTTATATTCTTTATGGAATGAAGTTATTTTAATTTCTAATTTTCAATAGAATATGTATACACTATTGCCTATTTTAAGTTGTATTTTTAGATGTCAATGACATTATGTTTATATATTTAGTTTTTAAGTTTTGTCTTATGGCGCTTCTGCTTTAAAAGTTGGTTGATTAATTAACATGCAGATATTTAAAGCACATGGCTATTGTGCTTCCTGTTTGTGATCTGAAGAAGCTACTAGTTAGTGAAAGCGCTTATCGTGGTTCATCTGTGCAATAAACTGATTTATCTGTTTCAGAAGACCGGATTGCTTGGATTTTTTACACATTGGATGTTATTTCTCACTCTGTCGACGCTTGCCTGAGTTATTTACCTATTTATTTATCTTTTTATAAGCAAGCGTGCTGTGGCAGTAACCAGCATTTCTATTTATATTGCAACCTCAAAGTATATTTAAATCATACAAGAATTTGTAAATGTCCTGAATCACCATGTTAAAAATACCCAAGTACTCCTGATTTATTCCTTTTACCTTCTAAACCATTTCTTACCAACTGCATCTGTATGTCTAACTGAATCATCACGTCCCTTCTTAACCTAGCTTCTACTACTCTTTCCCATAACTTCATGCTGTGACTGATCAGTTTAATCCCTCTGTAGTTACTACAATTCTGCACATCACCCTTATTCTTAAAAATCGGTACCAAAACACTTTTTCTCCATTCCTCAGGCATCCTCTCACTTTCCAAGATTTCATTAAACAGTCTAGTTAAAAACTCCACTGCCATTTCACCTAAACACCTCCATGCTTCCACAGGTATGTCATCTGGACCAACAGCCTTTCCGTTCTTCATCCTCTTCATAGCTATCCTTACTTCCTCCTTGCTAATCCACTGCACTTAATGATTCACTGTCCGCACATCATCCAACCGTCTCTCCCTCTCATTCTGTTCATTCATCAACCCCTCAAAGTACTCTTTCCATCTGCTCAACACACTCTCCTCACTTGTGAGTACGTTTCCCAAACTGGAAAGAGTACAGCGGAAATATGCCAAGGGCATCCATGGATGTGAAAACTTAAGTCATTCTGAAAGACTAAAATATCTGAACTTGTACAGTGTCACATACAGACATTTGAAAGGAGACCTTATTCAGGTATATAGAGCATTTAGAGACCTCTATCCCTAGGAATGTCGGTGGTTATCAAAAAGTAGTAGAGAGTCATCAGAAAACCTATGTAAGAGATTGTTTAGGAATGAGAAGTGTACTAATTGAGTCACTGAGATAGCAGCTGATGTATGGAAAAGACTACCAAATGATATTAGAGCAAGGACTAGTTTAGATATTTTTAAGAACAACCTGGGCACTTATGGGAGTAACTGTTTTGGTATATTGGCAGGCTAGAATGGCTTTATTGGCCGTGCTTGAAATATTTGCAGGCATGTATTTATGTATCTGTGTATGTAGCATACTAGCTCGTTACCGGTTACCTGAAAGAGTCAGGCAAACTCTGTAAGATGAGTTACAGCACATGTTGAGACTGGGGGTGTGGGTGTTCTAAAAGTCCAACAGTCCATTGGCCTCAGCAGTGGTGCTTGTTCCAAAGAATGATGACAGTACCAGGTTCGGTGTGAAACATAGGAAACTGGGCAGTCAAATAGAGCTAGGTGTTTATCCCATGCTTAGGACAGATGAAGCCTAAGTGCAGCTGGGTGGGCTATCTACCTACCTACTCTGGACTTGACCAAGGGTTTCTGGCAGGTACCCTTGATACCTACAGGAGGGAAGAGGTCAGCATTTGTATTGCCCTGTCCTTATTCTATTTAAGAGTTCACTGTCCAGGTTGGCACATAAGTGTGAAGTGGTGGCAGTACTTAACCAGGTTTTCTCAGAGGAAGTTTAGCATCCTGTTGTGAACTTAAGCCACAGACTTCAGTCCAGGGAGGGCTCCTATGCAGACATAGAGGAGGAGTGTCTGGGATTTGCAAAAGTTGCAACCCTACTTGTATGGTAGAAAGTTCCTTGTGATTACAGCCCACAACCCTTTAAACTGGCTATAAAAAAACAAATAGACAGAATGGAAAGCTTCCTAGATATTATGTAGCCTTGCAGTCCTGTAACATGTCTATCCAACATAAATGTGGTACTCCTAATAGGAATGAAGTGGACTTTGTAGAAAAGCAATATGGTAATGTTACAAAGGACTGATCCCTTGTTTCAAGCTTCATTTCTTGAGAGATGCCTTCAGAAGACTTGCATGGCTTGTGCTGCCAGGGCTGATATCAGGCTAAGGAAAAGGGATTTAAAGATGTTATGTACTTTTTGTCTCTTTTTTTTATTTCCTATTAGTAGCAAGTGTTCTGCAAAGTGTATGCAAACTTGGGACCTTTCTCTGTTGTAAAAGGAGATGATAAGAAGTGAAGTGTAGAAATCTACTGTTTCAAATGTGAAATAGAGCTTTTTTGCCTCTCCTTTACTAGCGGGTCATAAAATGTAATCACGCTCCACTTCAAAGAAGTAGATGAGTAGAACTCTGAAAAGAAAGACATTAAAAGTTAGACATGTAAGACAGTAAGATGTATGTTGAAATCCTGTGTATTTGTAGTTCTACTGTGTACCGGTGCTTTCTGTTTTTTCAGGGCTAATGCAGTTGAACCCTTGCACTTTAACGGTGGCACATGTTATTTATCTATTTTTGCTGTGAGAAAACAAAATGACAACAAAAATGCTGCTGTAAGGCTTTCTGTAAAAGAAAATGGTGTGATGGTTCTTGGGGAGCACAGCTGAGGACCTAAACTCTGTATAAATATTTGAGACTGGTCTTTATTTGTCTTGTCTTTGCTTGGAAAATATTGAGGTGACCACTTCCCTGTAAGTTTGCTGTCTGCAGTTTCTGCATGTTATCTTGTAGGAACTTACAACAGCATGGGCTCAGAGCTCTTTAAACTAAAGGTAGATGTATGTAGTTTGCTCAGGCAGAGATTTGCTGTAAATATTGTTAAATGCTCAAAATAGGCGGCTATGCAGAAAAACTTAGCAAATAAACAGAGGAAAAATACTTAAAGTCTCAAAGGTGGCTCCCTTCTTCTCTCAGCGTTTTCTCCTCTTGGTGGGTGCTTCACCAACAGCCAACAAGCCTGAAAAGATGCCAAAACCATGAGGCAACCAAGTTTTAAGAGAGGAAGATGAAGGAGTTTTGGAATTGACCCAGAATGGCCAATAAAACTACAGTTTCAAGTCAGTAACCACTCCCACAGGGGCAGGCAGGCTGCTCAATGTTTTTCACTGCCACTGATCAACAGAGAGACTTTCCTTTAGCCCAAGCAAAAAATGGCCTCACAGAAACTTACTAACAGTTCAAGAACAGCAAGCCTGTAACTGAACTTTTTTAAATCTCAGAAAGTGGGAAAAAAGCAAGATTTTTTTTTTGTTTTTTTGTTTTTTCAGAGATAGCAGAGGTTAACAAGTATCAGCAAGTTATAACAGTGCAGTAAATGACCCCACACAAGAGTGCTAGGCCAAAGACAGATAAAATGCAAGTTTTGAGAAAAAAACAATTTTAAAAATAAGTGCAAACAAGAAATTCAGTAAACAGCTCTAGGTTGTGCTCTAAATACAGTTACTAATGCAGAAATCAAATTTAACAAGCCAGAAAATGCTCAGAATAGGCGGCTATGCAGAAAAACTTAGCAAATAAACATTTTTACAAATCTTGTTAAATTTGATTTCTGCATTAGTAACTGTAAACATACTCGGAGGCTCTAAATAAAAATCTACCTAAGCAACAGAGACCTCCAAAGCAGACATCCAAGCAAACGCTACCTCAAAACAAAACACACACAACACATAACCCACAAAGTCAGTGTGCCAAGCAGCCACAGCCCTTAAGGCTGAATAACACACTTGATACAATTGTTATAGGTGACTCTTTTGTCAGACACACTGACGTCCCGCTCACCAGGCTGAATAAAGAGAAGGTCACAGTGAGCTGCCTGTCGGGCGCTAGGATCCGCCACATAATGCAAGCACTCAGGTCACTCCAAAGCAAATACAAATATGACTCAGTCATTGTACATGCTGGTGTGAATGACCTGAGACGTACCTCCCTGGACTACATGAAAAGAGACATAGAGGAGCTCTCTGATCATATAGCCCAGGCTGGTATGACCCTGACCTTGAGCAGCATCTTACCCTCACCTAGAATTATGCCACAGTACAAAGACAAAATGATCGATTTTAACAATTGGCTAAAATTTTGGTGTCATTCAAAGGGGATCCAGTGTCTGTCAGCCTGGGATGACATGCTCGACAAGCCACATTGCTTCGCTAGGGACGGCTTGCACCTGTCACAACTGGGCTTTCGGATATTGGCAAAGGCTCTTGCTACCCCCATAGTGCCTTTTTTAGGCAAGGCTTAAAAGTCAAACCCACCCCCATAGACAGCACAAGGAACAAGAAACTAAGGGTAATGCTGCTAAATGCCAGAAGTCTTAACCTCAAGATGCACGCACTCGAAGCTCTCCTCAGTATGGAGAACATCGATATCTGTGCAGTGACAGAAACCTGGTTCAAGGCTCCAGAGAGCACCCCAGCACTACCAGGCTATACCTCATATCATGCTTTTCGGCCCCAAAACCCGGACCGAACCACAAAAGGAGGGGGAGTTTCCATATTTATCAAGGATATCCACACCTCCAGGTTAGTGGCATTGCAGGAAGTATCGGAGACCATCCATGTGCAACTAACAGTGGGCAAGACTGCTTTTCAGTTTATAGCATCCTACAGACCACCCTCTCAAAGGCAACTTCAGCTACCCAAACATTGACTGGAAGCACTACTCAAGCCCCAGCACCTTAGCCCAAAGATTCCTGGAAATTATAAACTCAAATGCTATGGAACAACTAGTCACCACTCCCACAAGAGGGGACAACATACTAGACCTGATCATTACCAACATGGGGACTCTATGCTCCACACCAGAAGTATATCCCTCATTGGTAAGATCAGACCATAAATTAATTTCACTGGATGTCCACATCCCGACCCCACCCCCAGCCCAGAAAACCACAGTGAAAAACTTCTCAAAAGCGAACTTCTCACTTCTCAAAACCGAAGTGGAATCCTTCAAGGCCCCAGGGCCAGTGGAAACTACAGCCCAAACTGCAGAATCCTATATAAATGCATTCTACGGACATCTCCAGGAATGCATGGATCATGCTATCCCAAACAAAACCAAGACCCAATCATCCAAAGGCAGGCGTCCAGTCTGGTGGACCCCTGCCATAAATAAACTGTACAACAGAAGGAGGAAGCTACTACATGATAGAGCAAAATCCCTAATAGGGAAGGCATCTCTGATCAGTAGTAGCAAAAAATTACGATCCTCATAAAATCCTCCAAGGCCAGCTTCGAGAGAAAAATTGCACAGGACACCAAAGACAATCATAAGGCTTTTTTCAGTTATGTTAGAAACCTGGGATGCAACTCCCAGACTTGTTCTGAGTTGATTCTAAATGACAAAAAATACACTGAACCCACAGACATCGCCAATATCCTGGCAGACAGGTTCAGTGCAAACTTCTTCACCCCCCCCAAAAGAGCAAGTATCTATCCCGGCAGAGGGCTGCCTCCCAAACATCTCTGATGCCCAGGTAAAGGCTGCCCTCTCCAAAGCAAAAAACACTACTTCCATGGGACCAGATGGCGTCCCAGGTTGCGTCCTACATGAACTGCAACAGGAACTAATCCCTCAAATAAAACAGCTATACAATCTCAGCCTCACTACAGGATATGTGCCCACAGAATGGCGTACAGCAACAGTGGTCCCACTCCACAAAGGTGGAGCCTATACGGACCCTGGAAACTATCGCCCCATAAGCCTGACTAGCTTAGTCTGCAAGGCTATGGAGAGGATCATCATGGAGCTCATAAACAAAGACATTGGGGACCTACAGACACTAGATCCTACCCAGTTCGGCTTTGTCAAGGGCAGATCCTGCCTTTTGAACCTGGTTGACTTCTTTGAAACAGTCACCAAAGTCATAGATGAAGGGAAGGTAGTCCACACAGCCTATCTGGACCTTGCAAAGGCATTTGACACAATACCCCACTTGGGCATCATAGATAAGCTATCCAGCTTAAATATAAACCCCTATGTCACAAGATGGGTCACAAACTGGCTCAAAGACAGAACCCACAGAGTGAGAGTTGCTGGAGCCATGTCAGACTTGAAACCGGTCACAAGTGGCATCCCACAGGGTTCTGTCCTGGGACCACTCTTGTTCGGTATATACTTTTCCGAGGTACAGGCAAACGTGGGAGGACTATGGCTCACCAAGTTTGCAGACGACTGCAAACTGGGCGCCATAATCAACTCTCCAGCTGACACAAACATCCTTCAAAAAGGTCTCACAGAGACAGATAACTGGTGCCAGCGCCATGGTTTAAAGCTAAATGCCAAAAAATGTATAGTCATACCCTTTAGCAAAAACAATGTGCCCACAAATTACCACATTGGCGGAAACCAATTAAGTACAGAGAAAGTTATTAGGGACCTGGGGACCCAAGTTGATAGCAATCTCTCCTTTGAAAACCACATTGCCAAAGTGGTTAGAAAGACCTTCTACATAGCCCACCTCATCACGAAGGGTTTCACATCTAGATCAAGAGAGGTAATCGTGCCCCTTTATTCATCCCTCATCAGGCCCATCATAGAATACAATGCCCCTTTTGTGATGTACCTTACCCGACACCTGCAGCAATTAGAAAGACCCCAAAAGTATCTCACCAAGAGGATCAAGGGTCTCAGACAGATGCCATATACTGCTCGGTTAAAATAACTCCAGCTCTACTCAGTTGCATACCGCCTACTTTGAGGCGATCTATGCCTGACATACAAAGCTATGTCAAATCCAGAATTAATGGACATGCTCCACCTCAGTAAATCTAAATCCCTTAGAGCCACACGCTCGAGGGACTTGAACCTCAGCACAGAAATAAACAGAACTTGCTGGTGGGACAGGTTCATAACCCAGAGGCTCCCTTCGCTCTGGAATAGAATTCCAGTTCATGTGAGGCAGAGCACCTCACTGAATCTCTTCAAGAAGAATCTCGATAAGTGGATGGGGGATCATAGGTTTGTCCCAGGGATTACTCCCGTGTCACTATTAGACAGAGGCACAGTAAACTAAACCTTAAAAAGGGCACAGTATACTCAAATCAAGGGGTGGCGCAAGCCATACAGAATCGGGCTAGGCTTATAATTGCCCCAGGGCAGATAGCCTAGTATGAACCTATGAACCTATTCCTGTGTGTTTAACTTCATGTTATTTTTCTACTTGCGTCTTGTCCTTCTTCTTGACATGTAGTCCGTAATTGCAGTGTTTGCCTTTTTCACTTCTGAGTTCTTGTGGTTGGTGTTTTATTATATGTTATTATATGTCTGTTGTTACTGTTTATTATCTGAATGGAATGTTATCATTTGTCATTGTAAGTTAAATGGCTGTGGCTTCCTGACATTCTTAGCTATGTAGTTTGGTCCTAGTACTAGTGAATATATGAAGTGTATGACTTCATATTTGGCATGTGTAGTGTCAGTAGCTTCATAGGCATTTTAATGTCTGCTTTCACACACCTTTAGTAATGGAAAATCAAGAGTGCTATGGGTTCTATTCCCACCTTAGATGGTTGGATTAATTTTCCAATAATGGCACTACATTGCAGCATAAGGGGGGTGCCGCACTCCTGCATGTACTGTCCTTTGGATGAGACATTAAACTAAGGTCCCATCTGCCTGAGTTGGTATTAGCTCAGTTGGATGTAAAATATCCCATGGTACTGATTGAGCAAGATTAATGGTTGCTTTATTTAAAAAAAAAAAAAATATATATATATATATATATATATATATATATATATATATATATATATATATATATATATATATTACTGTACACATTTTACATTATTTATACCTCTATAGTCAAAATATTTGTTTTTGCATTTTTCATAATGTCAGAATCACATTGTCATTACATTAACAATATTCCCTTATTTATTTTACCCTTCTTTCTATTCGCCAATCCTTTCTTCAACAACCATCTTTTTATTTTCACTTAACACATTTTCATCTTCTCTATTTTATCATACAATAATCCACCACATCTTTTTTCTATAATATCCAGATTGTTACAAGCAGCATTTTGTTCCATTTGTCAATTTCGCATTTCCTTCCTTTGTCGCAGTTTCCATGCAGTATATAATAATTAATGTTGCATTTCATTCATACTTCTTTTTAAATTCTCTTGAAAATGTTTCATTCTTTTCACACTCCAAAAAAATAATGTATTGGTGTTTCTTCCTCGTTACATTAATTTATAGATTCATAGAAATTCAAGGCCACTGACCATTCACACCTTGTCAGTACCCTCCCTCAGACAGCACATCCTTTCTCCAAGAGGGCCATACTAGTCCGTTCTGGAGTAAATTTTGTGGATACCCATCCTGTCATCTAGTTTTTGTTTAAACATTTTAGTATTAGTGGAAATATTGGACTTGCAAAAAAAAGGTGACCTGGGACAATCTGTGCTATAATTGAATGGTAAGAGAGACAGATGTTTCCTCCTCAAAAGTTTCTCTTGATAGCTTAGGCACTTTAGGCCTGTGATCTTTTTGGTTTGGACTGTTTGGAGTATTACAAATTGTTTGATATGTTTAGTGAGATTCATCCCAAAGGAGGCATTGTACTCGATAATCGACCTGATCAATGACTAGTGTAAGGTAGTGGTCATCTCTTTAAACCTTGATGATATCCCTTTGGCAATTAGCTGGGCTGAAAAGGATTTCTTGACAACCATTATTACATGATGGTGAAAAGAGAGGGAGCTGTCAACCTAAGTACCTCGGTCCTTAACTACATTTTCATTACGTAGTGTGTTGTCTAGACAGTATGATGAGAGGAGGGGTTGTGTACCAAAACTGATACTAAACTTTTTAACATTTAGTTTGAGCCCACTTTTAGTACATCAAGAGTTTACTAGAACAAGCTCACTGTAGATGGTTTTGGTGTCATAGAGGGACTTAACAACAACAACCCTCAGTTTGCAATCATCTGCTGACTTTGTTACACAGAGGTCTTGGCTGTCTGCTTTTAGATCTGAGAAGTAAATAAAAAATAGAGGTCCCAGCACCCAAGTCAGGGGGACACTGCTAATCACTTTCATTCCCTGATGAGGCACCTACAACTTGTACTGTTTGATTTTTCTTTCTCTCCGTCAATTTGATGTCTTTCTTATCACGCACGGCTCAATTTTAGGTTTTGTTATGATGCCAGCATGGTGAATGATGTCAGAGGCCTTACCCAGGTCAAGATATACTGCATGCAAAGCATGGGCACCACTTACAGCCTCCATAACACTTTGAAGAAATTTACCAGATTAAATAGACAGGATCCATCCTTCATGAAACCAAAGTGTTGGGCATCAAGTTTAACACATCACAGTTTATGAGGTGGTTTTAATGTATTCCGTGACTTTGTGGGTGAGGGTTGGAAGGCTGATGAGTCTGTAATTACCTGAGTCAGTTGTAAGAACACTTTTGCTATGCATCAGGGACAAAATCAGTGGCTAAACGTGAGTTTAAAAGTTTGAGAAACATGTCTGCAGGGCCTGATTAACTCTAACTCTAATTAAGAAGCCAGGTATATTGACAGGTCCCATGGAGGAAGTATGTTTGATCTTGGTTAGCACTTTCAGTAAATAGTCTTCGGAGATAATTGGGAATAAGGGATTCCCATATTTCAGGCTTTGAATAGCATTCTCATGGGGATGTAGTTGGCACTAAATTTGTCTGCAGGGATGTTGGTAATGACAGTTGACTCAGAATATTAGACCCCCATTATGAATAATCTCTGAGCAACATAGGGCATTGTTTTTGTTGTTGTCTGTTTTCTAACACAGATAAGAAAGGATTTTAATTATCTTTGGCTTCAGAGGCCAGCTCGAATTCATGGGCTCCTTTAGTGGACCTGATGGTGTTCTTCGTTTTTTTTTGCAATGCTTTTATTATTATTATTGAGAAAGTGGATTTTGGATCTGCTAAATAATTTTAAGAAGTTTCTTTCTTTTGCTGTATAATGTATTTATGGCGGTGAGACACCGGGGTGTTTTGGTTTTTAATTTCCCATGATGCTTCATTCTGGTAGGAGCTGCTAGCTCTGTGAATTTTGTAAATGGGTGTAGAAATCTTTAGTGGAACTTGCTGCTGTACAGTCATAAGTGAATTTTGAGATTCCGTCACATACTCAGTCGTCGTTTTGTTTGCAGTACTTAAATTCAGTGTGGTTTGCTGTAGGAGCTTTTGAGAGTTTAAATAAGGTTCCAAGGTTATGGTCAGAGTTCACTGGGGAAAGAAGTACCAAAGAGGTGACCATATTTGTAAAACTCAGGTCAGCAATGCTGTGCCCTCTAGTAGGTTTATTTACAGCTGCTGAAAGGAAGTTCTGTGTATTAAGTCTAGGAATTTTTGAACATGTCCTACATTGAAGTATTGGTGTCCCAGTTTATTGCAAGGTATTTAAAGTCACCCAAAATAATGGAGTTTTTGCTAATAGGGACATTAATTTAGAAAAATGGAGAATCTTATATGGTCATCAGGGAGCAAATAAGGTGTTCCGCATCAAGCTTGTTAGTTGACAATTTTTAATTCTACCTAAAGTGATCTGTACTTCGGCGAGTTCAGTGTGCGAGCCCCTAGGGATCTGCCTGGAGGTAATATGTTCACTGACAAATGTAGAGACGCCAGTGTAGTTGCCATTGAGCCTGAAAGCCTGAAAAGCAGAAATCCCTGGTATAGAGGGAGTGCTCTGTTTACATTTAAACCAAGTTTCAGTTACTGTGCAGTGATTTGTTTAGATTTCTAGCATTAAGGAGACACTCCTTAACATCATATTCCCAAAATCTGATTTCATTAGTTATGTTGGAATGTCCATCAGCTACACTCTGGCTAAAAAAGGCACTTGGTGGTGGTGGTGGTGGGGGGGGGACAGCAAATCTTTAGCCAGTATGCAAAAGCCTTGAAACCAGAGATCATGGCCATCCTTAGCAAAGTAAACTGGACTGTCTAGCAGCTCATCCCATGCTGACACATACTTGAAACCCCTGGAATGACATCATCTGCTAAACCAATTGCTGAAGCCAGTTATCTTTTCTTTGTATGTAGGCATTTACTCACTGTAAAGGATGGATTCCACTCAGGGCTAGTGTCTTATCTACATTTGTGACATTCTTAGAAAGGTCCAAAATGTCTCTCTACATATCCCTCAGGTATCCACATCTCCGGTCTTTCACTTGTACCACTACCGTATCATAGTCCTTGTTTGTCAAACGTTAGGGTCCATGGGGCCCTTGCACATCTGAGATGCTGATGCTGGTAATACTGTGTAACCCTCTCCATGTCCAGTCCTGTGATAGGTGACTACGGTCAGGCACACTACCTCATCAATCACTAAAACATTTTTTTATTGCAGCTGTGTTTCAAATTCATGGATTTGGAGTGTTTCTGATATGGGTGACAGTTTATGGGAGGGTATGCATGGGATTAATAAGGGGTCTGATTTCTGCTAAGACTTATCTTCTTATTTCTGTGAGGCTCTGGAAGTGATTTTTTCAGCCTCTGCATAAGACATCATTGTAGGAATAGAGGAGCATCATGATGGAAGTGCGTGAGGCTCACAGGGAAAGTTGTATAGGCGAGAGTAAAGACTGCAGATTAATTGGGTATTTAAGCCTCTCTCAGGTGGAATTGTTAGTACTGAGAATAGGTCCATTATCTGTGAGTATAAGATAGTTTGTACATTGTGTTAAAATGGCTGGCAACAGAGCTAAAACTAGCATCATTTACATTGCTTAGGTGTTTAGAGGAGTAAAGAAAGCACATTCTAAGGGAAGGAACTTCCCAGCTTGTTCATCTAGTATGTGAGTATATGCTGTGAGACTGTGAGGAGTTCCCAAAGATAAACTTGTAGTAAGGGCAGGCAACTCAAAAGTCACCAAGTTTAAAAGACCAGCACAGATTGGCTTGGTGGACATTATGTATTCTGGCCGCAAGGAATACAGTAGAAGGGCCACTACCATAACAGGTACAAGCATGCAAATTCTGAAGGTAATGCTACTCAATGCTAGAAGTCTAAACCTCAAAATGCACTTTCTTGAGGCACTCCTAAAAATGGAGAACATCGATATCTGTGCAGTAACTGAGATTTGGTTCAAGGTTCCAGAGAGCACTCCTGCAATACCAGGCTACAACTCTTACCACACTTTTCGGCCACCAAACCAGGACTGAAACACTAAAGGTGGAGGAGTGTCCATATTCACCAAGGATATTCACACCACCAGGCTAGTTGCCCAACACAATGCGTCTGAAATTCTCCAGGTGCAACTAACACTAGGTAAGACTGCAATCCAAATTGTAGCTTGCTACAGATCCCCCACCATACCCCAAGATTCTCACTACACCTTTCTAAACATACTGGAAAATATTAAGATACAACCAAACACCCTAATACTGGGTGATTTCAACTACCCTGCCATTAACTGGGAAAACCTACTCGTGTACTAACACCTTTGCCCAACGGTTCTTGGAATTCATAAATTCCAATGCCCTGGATCAACTAATCCATAGTCCCACCAGGGGCTCCAATATCCTAGACCTGGTCATTACCAACATGGGAAATTGATGCTCCACATCTATGGTCACCCCCTCGTTGGTCAGGTCTGACCATAAGTTAATCACCCTTAACATCCACATCCCACCCCCACCCCCCAGTAAGGAAACCTCCATAAAAAACTTCTCCAGAGCCAACTTCATGCTACTCAGGTCAGAAGTGACAAACTTCATGACACCCATGCAGACGGGAACTGAAAGTTCAACTGCTGAATCCTACACTAAGGCACTGTACGAGCACATCCACTCGTGCATTAATCGTGCCATCCCAAATAGAACCAAGATGCTCTCCTCCAAAAAAAGGAAGCCAATCTGGTGGTCCCCTGCCATAAACAAACTTTACAACAAAAGGAAGAAACTGTTGCAGAAAAGAGAAAAATCCCAGGATGCAAAAAAACTCCCTTACCAGCCTCAGTAAGAAGCTGAGATCCCTCATAAAATCCTCCAAAGCTAGTTATGAAAATAAAATTGCCAAAGATTTCAAAGACAACCATAAGGCATTCTATAACTATGTCAAGAATCTAAATGGCAATGCTCAGATCTGCTCTGAGCTACAACAGAATAGCATTAAATATACTGATCCCAAGGATATTGCCAATATCCTGGCAGATCAGTTCACTGCCAACTTCACCCCCCCCCCAAACGGCCCATCTCAATACCGGAAGATTGCCAAATTCCGGTAATAATGGCCACACAGGTAAAAAACGCACTCTCCAAAGCTGGGAATACAGCATCCATGGGACCAGATGACATCCCGGGCTGTGTATTACATGAACTACAAAATGAACTGGCACCTCACCTAAGTGTCATGTTTAATCATAGCCTCACCTCAGGTTTCGTGCCCACTGAGTGGCACACATCTACAGTTATCCCACTCCACAAGGGGGGATCCATCGCCCCATCAGTCTGACGAGCCTGATCTGCAAGGCCATGGATCGTATTATCATGGAACTTATAAACAAAGACATTGACAAGCTTCAAACACTGGACCCCACCCAGTTTGGATTCGTGAAGGGCCGATCTTGTCTACTGAACCTGATTGACTTCTTCAAATCTGTCTCCAGAGCCATGGACAAGGGTAAGGCATTCCACACAGCCTATCTGGACCTCACCAAGGCCTTTGACACCATCCCCCACTCTGGAATCATAGATAGACTTACTAAGCTGGGCATTAATCCCTATGTCACTCAATGGGTTGCCAACTGGCTTACTGACAGAACCCACACTGTAAAAGTAGCCGACTCCAAATCCAGCTCCAGGCAAGTGGAGTACCTCAGGGTTCAGTCCTGGGACCGCTCTTGTTTGGCATCTACTCCTCTGAAGTACAGGCCAACACTGAGGGACTCTGGCTAACAAACTTTGCAGATGACTGCAAACTGGGAGCCATTATTGAATCCCCAAATGATGTGGATACTCCAAAAAAGGGCCTTACAGAAACAGATGCTTGGTGCCAGAGCCATGGGCTCAAGCTCAATGCCAAGAAATGTATAGTTATCTCCTTTGGGGAAAAAACATGTATCCGTGAATTACCACATAGGTGGCAGTACACTAAACACCGAAATGATAAGAGACTTAGGGACACAGGTGGACAGTGGTCTCACCTTCAATAACCACATCGCCACAACAGTCAGGAAATCCTGTGGCACACCTCATCACTAAGGGCTTTTCATCCAGAAAAAGGAGGTCATTGTCCCACTGTACTCATCCCTCATTAGACCCATTATAGAATACAACGCCCTCTTTGGTATGCACCTCTCAAGACATCTGCAACAACTGGAAAGGCTGCAGAAATACCTCACTAAAAGAATCACAGGTCTAAAGCAGATGCCCTATGCTGACCACCTTAAAAAAACTCCAGCTATACTCTTGTCGCATATCCTCTACTCAGAGGCGATCTCTGCTTAACATACAAGGCCATGTCAAACCCAGAGCTGTTGAACATGCTACACTTAAAGAAATACCAATCCCTCAGAGCCACATGCTCCAGAATAAACAAAACATGCTGGAGGGATAGGTTCCTGACCCAAAGACTCCCCAGACTCTGGAATAGACTGCCCATACATGTCAAGCAGAGCGCCTCTTTGGCCCTCTTCAAAAGGAACCTTGATGACTGGATGGGAGAAAGGAAATTCACCCTGGGGATCATGTCAGTCGCCCTGCTAGACTGTGGTCCAGGGGAGTAAATAGTGTGGGAAGAAGTAGTCAGGGAATTGTTATGGCTAGTCTTGTATAGGCCCTAGGGCCGATAGCCTAGTACCAACCTATAAATAAGGGGTGAATCTTTGCAAATTATACTTGTGTGCTTACTCTCTACAGCCAATAAACAAGCAAACTGGGAGAATTATGTTGTCAAGTTATCATAAGGGGCAGATAACAGATGCAGTTTAAGAACTCCACTACAATGGGGCGGGAGGATAGGCAAACAATTCTTAGAAACATAGCTCTGTAACTGACTTCCCTGCAACTGTCTGTCTTAAAACCAGCACAAGTCCTGAACTAGCCCAAAGTTGCTCTCCACATAAGAAATAAACTAAGGTTTAATAACAACAATTGGACCACTTGAATGGCAACGTGCAGTCCAGTTGTGTACTGTAATTACTAATATATAAACCTTATAAAACCATTAGCTAAAGCAGGTACAGACTGTTAAAATTACTTTAACATCACATCAAGAAATGAAAAATGTTCTCATATCTTTGTTACTGTATGTATTGGAACGGTCAGAAATGCTGTCATTACAATTTCTTTCCTCTATTACTTTAGCAGTAAAAGGTAATATGAAATTATAATTTGAACAGCAAAATTCTCCACAGAAAATCCCTGCCTCATAAAACCTCTCCAATCTTTGCCTTCTGTTTTACATCATTCTTTACTTCTTTAATTCTTTCTGTGAATACACCATGTGATCTTTTCCCATGACCATATTATGCCAGTCATTTTATTTCAGTTAATTTCATTACATTTTAACTTCCATGACTTTTATTTTCATATTCTTTCCATTCTGACTTGCCTAGTTACTGAATCTTTACTTCCCACTTTCATTTTAATGTATTACTTCATATCCCACTTTCATTTTAATGTATTACTTCGTATTGCACATATAACATTTTCCTATCATTTTTGTTTCTATCTTTTACATTTCTTGTCATCCAAAACAAATATACTGCTTGATTTTTTTTTTTAATTCAAACATCCGCATCCCTTTCTGTTATATATCACCCCATATTTTAACTGGATTCAGTCTTGACCCTCAAGTAAAACTGAAAAATACCCCTAACAGTTCTTTCTCCATCTTAGTTGGAAACATGTACTCCCCCAGGTACACTAGTTTTCCCACTATATATGTCTTTAACATATGTACTTTTTTTGTTAAATGATAAAATCGTTCCCACCAAATCAGTAGCTTTTTAATTTTTCCATCATTTCAGTTGTCATATTATACGTTCATGCTCTTCAAACTTCATTCCTAGTACACATTTTTTATTTTCTGGTAAAATATATGCTATTAATGTTCTTAATTTCGCCAAACCCTTTACACTTCTATTTGTTTCACTCATTCAAATCTTATTTTTAGCCACAATAACCAAAGCATAAGTATTACAATTTCTTTCTCCATTTCTCATTTTGCTTCTCTCATGCCATAAGTGCATGTTCATCACTTGTACAAATAGACACATGCTTATCTGACATCCTTGTTTAACTTGTCTGTTTATTCGTATTTTTCTGCCCATCCATCCACCATAACTTTCACCCAGGATTTTTCATAATACATTCTTGTTGCATTCACTAATTTTTTTCCCATTCCTATATATTTGTAATATCTTCCACATTGATAAATGCTTTTGCTACATCAGTTACTAATCTTAACTTTTGTTTTCTTTCAAAATCTTATCTACCAGTTCTTTTGGCATTAATAGCATTTCTTAGTATCTTCCTTTTACACCAAAACCCAGTCCTCTATAGCTTCACCCAATACTTTACGAATCCTTTTTTTACATTATTTTTGTAAATGCTTTGGAATTTTTCCTTTCATCTTTTTTTCATATGCATTTAATCACTCCACCATATAGTGCTTCTTCTTTTATGCCTTTCTCCAACCAGTCATTCTTTTAATGATTTAATGAACACACTTTTTCACTCTCTATTGCTTTGTTATATCAATAACTTAATCCGTCTAGTCCTGGTGCTGATTCCTCTCTTACAGTTTTGTCCAGTTCTTACATTTTAATTTTTCTCTTCAAATATCCCTTTTCAGTTTCTCCGTCTACTACTACTTTTTCATATATTCTACTTATTTTTATCTACACTGCCATAATTTCTTTTTTTATATTTTGCATTACCTTCTTCATTTAATGTTGCACCAGTCTTTCCTTTTCTTGTTTTAACTTCTTTCCCTAAAAAAAGTTTTCTCCCTTTAAAAATATTTTTGTCTGTACAATACTGACTTTACTTCTCTCTTTTTTATCAGATTGTTTCTGTTATTATTTTACTACCTTTCTCATAATTCCTTCATATGCCATCTTGCCTCCTCTTTTCATTATATTTTAAATTTCTAAAAAAAGTTTTATACTTTTCCTTATACACCCCTACAGCATGTCCAGTTTTCATAATATACTTTGATTGCCATATGTCCTTTGCATAATTTTCTATGTTCATTTTGTTTGATAACCTCATCAGCTAATGTTTTATTAATTCTCCTTCCTCTATTTATCTCTTTGTCTTCTCGATTTATAGTCCATACTGCTCTGAGATATGAAATTTCAGTCATTCCACCACAGTCACTTCCATTTATATCTTTTGACTATATTACATAGTCTGTTCCACTTTTTAAAATATCTTCTACATGACCAATCTCTGTTTTTTAATCCACTACATTTTAGTAACTCTCTCATTAACTTAATTTCTTATTTTTCCTTTTTCTTTGCTTAAATTAGTCTCCTACCATAATTATTGACATATTTACTGTTACACTTATTTCTTCAAGCATGTTTTTTTCAAAGTTATTTGTGTATGCTTATATTGCCATTAATCTGACTCCTCTTTCCTATCTTCTTCCCATGTACTACCACTGTCACATCTAATATTTTTATTTTCTCACTTCTTATCAGAATCCTTAGCTCTAAACATGACTCATTTCCAACTGACCATGTACTCTTTCTTTTCCATATTGCCTCAACAATCTTTTTTCCTTCTTTACACACCATGTGTTCAACAAACAACATATTCATACTTAATTTTTTCATTTATTTATTTATTTTAATTTATTTTTATTTAACATTTGTTGACCGGGAAAGTCCGACTAGGTTCCACAGAGCCTGTTTTCGGCGCAGGCCCGGGGAGAAATGCTCCAGATGCATGTCTTTAGAATGTGGGAGGAACCCACGCGAACACCGGGAGAACATGCAAACTCCACACAGAAGGCACCCCAGCTGAGAATCGAACCAGAGAACCTCTTGCTGTTTCTTACACCATTCAGTATTTTACAAACTCCTGATATAATTTGTATACTATTTACATTTAATGCCAATATTCCCATTATTACCTTTCCTTTCATTGTGTTTTTCTTGCCTCCAGTTTTTCTTTCTTGCACTAGTCCCAATTGATTTTCATCATGTTGTTCTTGTTGTTCTCATTTTCTCCCACTGTCCCTCTACTCCATCATTACTTATCCGAGATTTTTTGTCTGCAAATCATGCCCTCTTCGTTGACCCCATACTTTCCGGTATTTTCTACATTCTCATCTTCACTTATTTGCCGACAATATTTATTTCTTTACCAAATTGATTGTCGCTCTTCTGTACTGTTTTTTTTAATTTCCCTTGCTTTTTCTCAAAGGGCAGTCAAACCAGAAATGTCCATTTTCATTACATTTTCTATGTCCTGGTTTACAATTCCTGGTAGTATACCCCCTTTCCCCAAAGTCTTGCACCAAATGTGGTGTTTCTTCACCACAGGGTTGTCCCTAGTATCTAACAGTGCCTTTTTTTTCTTTTCGGTACATGATGTATTTTCCCTTCACTCGCATTCAGTGTTATACTTCTCACCCTCATGTCCAGAAATGATGTTATTTTATGCAGTTTACTATAAACAGAAAACAATTTCCTAACTTATATTCTTCTACATCTGCTATTCTGAACTGTACATTTAGTTTTCTTTTTAATTCCATGCTTACAGTCTGAAACAGAAAGTCATTCAACAATGACAACATGCTTTTTTTTCCTCTGCTTCATTCAGAAATCATTTTGCTAATACGCAAGTTTCAAGTGTCATCTCACAAAACTCTTTCCTAAGTTTATTAGTACTATTATCTCTTTTAAATCAAAACCCAGTACCAAAATAATAATATTCCAAATGTTACACCTGTTAATGACTTCACTGATTTTTGTTCTGATTCTTACCACTGTTTTTTCTTTTCACAGTCAACCTTTCGGTTCTCATTTGCAGTTGCAGGCCCCAACTTCCCTGTTCCTCCATGATGTTTTTTCTTCTTGCCTTACTCAAGTTTTATCATAAGTCTTTGTAGCTGTCTTGTCAGTGCTTGTATTAGTTTTTCCTCACTTCACCCTTTTGCAGGTGTATGTCCTTAATATTTCCCCAACCAAATACCCAGATTTATACCATCAGTCTCAGCATTTGTTTGTTTCGTTTCAAACTTCTTACCAGCATTTCCTGTAGCTCTAATTCTGTCATTGTATTCCAGTCAGCCTCATCTGCATTCATCAGCAATTCCTCCTAGAATAAATCCATTAAGATTTGTGTTTCAAGTCCTTTGCCATCAAAGTGAGTCAGAAGTACCTCTGCCATTATGTTATCAGGTTCCACAGATCCTGTAGCGTTCACAGCTGTGTGACTATTTTCTATCATGTTGGAGGCGTGTGAGCCAGTAGCAGCTCTGTCACCATGTGGCCTAGACCAAAAAGAGTAGGGGTCCTTTATTAAAATAATCATATTTATTTACAATATTTACAATAAACAATATGCACAGCACATCTTTTTATATATTCACTTCACCATACATACAGTAATCATTTTTTTGCTTTCTGACCTACACTCCAACTTCCATCACCAAAGCCTTATTTTTTTTAACATCATGACCAAGTCCCATTTTTCATTGAACATAATTTATTTCACTCTCTGGTTCCAAATTAACCATAAAAATACAGAACATTCTTTTAACAATTCTTTCAATATATTTTCTGCTTTTGTTCCTGCAGTACCCAAATTCAGTCATGTCCATATTTAAGTTATTTACTTCTGTGAATCTCTTCAGATAATTCATATCTAAGATCTTTTTCCATAA